>NC_086104.1:139863280-140163280 GCF_963921235.1 Mobula hypostoma | reverse complement strand
ACTTTTTGGGTATAACGAAGACAGATAGGGGATTTTCCATTTCCCATCCGAGACTGAAGCTTACCCACTACAGTGACAAGAAATCCACATTGGAAAGTCTCACCGCTGATCCCGTTTTCACTCCAACCCGCCCCCCCCCCCCGCACCACCGAAATTTTCAGTCTGTCACACCAGCCTGCTCAGAATATAAGCCAATTTTGAACGACCCGCGTGGCAGTGGAACTGGAAAAGGAAAATCTGCACTTGGCTTCACGGGGACATCAATTACCACCTTCGTCCCTGCCTGGGACGATCATGGGGCAACTGTGTACATGCTGCTGCTTGCCTCGTCTTGGGTAAACACAGTAGCGAAGCTTTGAGCTGCTGCATCTTTCCTCCTCCGAAGTTAAAGTAACCGGGACATACTCAGTGTTAATAACTTAAAAATATCGCTCACTGAAATCTTTCTCTTACTTCCTCTGCAGAAACTCCTACACCGCATCGCTCTGCTGCTGCTCGCTGCTCAGCTGTCGGAAACCATTTGCTCCATTTGCACAAGACTGGGATATCATTGAATGGACTGAACGGTAATCATACTCTTGGCGCAGCGCTAACGCTCGCTGCTGTTGGCTCCCCTCCTATAGCTCTGTCGGGTTAGAGTCTGACGGTATTGGAGGTTGTGCCCCACGAACAGTCCTTAGCTTGGGGTGGGCTACTCTGCCGCCTTTCGGCTGCAATACTCTACCGTGTCCACGTGCGCATTAAAGGATTTGATGAGAATTATGTGCGTGTGCTCCCGCATCCTAAGCAAATCGACCAGCGACGATCATTTGTTTGTAGAGGATCATTTTGTGCAACTACCGGAAGCCATGCTTCCCCTGCCAAAACGACGACACCTCATCAGCGAGTTGCTGGCAGGAAATGCGCTGTATTTCAGAATGGCGTAAGTCCTCAATCACATCAGGGAGCCCCCCCCCCCCCCCACCACCCAAGAGATGTAAGGGTGAATGTTACATTCGAGTCCACGAGTGGAGGATTTGATCCCATCCTGTTCTGGAGTCCCGTGTACGCGGTACATCCCTATGGTGAGTTCAGGTTCTTTATAAGTTGTCTGGCAACATTCTTAACATGAGCAAGCCAGAGCCAAATCAGTAACGAGCCGCTGGTGTCAGTCAGGCGACTGCCTCGCTTCCAGTGAATAACACTGCCACGACGTCAAATCGCATTTATTCTCCCCATAGAGTTGTGGCTGTGGAATGGGCGGGTAGTTACCATAGATGGCAGCTGAATTGCCGGCCGTATCACACCCCTCATCTCAGCCAACACCAAAGGTTCTAAGATCTTACACCAACCCCGCACCCTGTGATTCGTTTCAGCACCTACAGATCTGGGTTCTAAACTGGCCCAGGGGTTTACACTGCTGTCATTGTTAAGCGTATTTAGTGTCTGCTAATCCCCCAGCGATTGCTGGCAGGGAGTGAGTGAAATGCCAACATCCATTTCTCACCTGCGGCTCGGAGGTCGCTGGAGCTGGGTGTTGGGTCGTGCGCCGTTGACCAGTTGCAGCACGGCTGAACCGTAGACCTCAAGTCCCGAGTGCATTTCAGCGGACACCGGGCGTGGATCCCGCCCTTCCCCAGAGGTCCGAATGGCTTCTCTTAGAATGCTTAGGTATTGTGGTAACCCCTTAACCAAGACTCCAGAACCCAAGAACACTGACAAAAACCTATCTTTATCAACAACAGAGGCGAGTGTATCAGAGCACCCCAACAACTGCGTTGACCCATACGACGTTTCGTCACACCCAAGAGAAGAATCATGGTTGGATCCGGTATGCAGGAGATGCATCTGCCGTGCTGAGTGTTATGTTTGCTGCACGACATAAGTAATCCTGCGCTGCTCAGCCAACATAGCCTGTCCCGGAGAAGCCAAACCCGAGACAAACTGGTGCAATGGTCTTGGACGTGTTGCGTCCTTCTCTGGCAACCCTGTGAATTGCTGTCTTTGTTCCAGTGCAAATTGAGGTGTTGTCTGTCTGGAATGAGGCAACTTGTGAACGGTTGTCAATCAATTTCTGGTTGTCATTATGGATTCGATTTCAAATAATAAATGACAGTAGGCGTGCGTTATTTGTCCCATTCGGACTTTCCCACCATTAAATTGCATCCCGGGTCATCCTGTACGTCAACACCTCTCACCTGTCCTATTCCCAGATCTCATGCTTCCTCTAATATCCGCAAGCCCATTGATTTCAGTTTTTAAAGACTGAACGTCTTGCGTAGAGAAGATCTGGGTGAAGACATTTCAGTCCCAAATAGCCTTTCCGATAACCCGAGTGAGTCCCTGATTCGAGACTTCCCATGTGAAGCATATGTAAATGTTTACTGGCCGATACTGCTCAGAATGATTACAGGTACAAAGGCAATCAGTTACGCAATGTGGGGTGGGGTGGGTGATCATTAGACCTAATATTCAACGCAGGATGTTGAACCGTATCGAGGACTATTCCTTTGCCCTTACAGATTTAGTCGGATCCTCCAGCTATTTGTCTTAGTTTATTTGGGTTTATAAATCTACTTTTATACGGGAACAGGAGAGGCTTTTCTTGTTTGGAAGACAGCTGGTAGATATTGAATCAGATAGAGCAGTTTTATATCAAGCTGGTTCAGGAAATTAAGAGAACAACTGTTCTTGTGGGAGGGTGATCGAGGTACCGATGGCATGGCATGAGGTTAACTGTCGAGAGCCCAATGTGACCAGACGGGAGCCTTCAATCATGTAGCGAGTCGCTCGGGAATGGAATGGACTGTGGAGACGGATTTAAAACAGAACTAGAAAAATTGCAACAATTGTCTTCATAGAGTACTGAGTACAGCAGTTGGGAAGTTATCTTCAAAATTTGAACGTTTATCAAAGTCTGGCCAAATCCATACGCGAAACAGTGCAACTGTCGACGAATCTGAAATATTGTTTCTACCTCGGACATCCTTCACTTTATGTAAACATTTCCTGTTTCCCGTTCGGTTATGAAGGGCAGCGGTGGATGACGGGCGGAGAGGTTTGAAGTAGGCGTCCCTGTATACTCTCCCGCAATCACTACCACCCCAGAGTTGGGATTTCGGTTGCTGAGACAGATGGGCCCGATGATAACTCTTCCTTCTCACCCTGCACTGCCAGAGGGAGTGGAATGGGGCCTGCAATTCCCAGACGTGAGTGAGGGTAATCCGCCTCCTACCGCAAGAAATGCACACCCTCGGAAATATTCCACCGAATGTTATTCAGCCCGATGCCTTTCAGTTTATTAACCCGTATCATGATTAGAAAGAAGAAACGAGAGACTGCAGATGCTGAAATTGGGAACAAAAAGTTGGTGCACTCCGTAGTTCGAGAAGCATCTCTACAGACAAACGGGTAACAGTTTGTCGGGTCGATACCCTACATAGAGCTGAGAGTGGAGAGTGAATGGACACTCTATAGAAATTTGAAGGTGGGGTGAGAGGGCATGGTGAGTGATACCTAAGTTAAGCAAATCCAAAACTATGAAGTTGCAAGGTATGAGAGGAAGGAGGAAGGGTGGAGACAGAGGTTGGCCGGTGATCGGGAAAGCCTGATAAGCGAGGGATGATGGCAGATAGAACTAGCTGGGAGTGCGGAGCAGGAACGTTGAAATAAGTTATAAGAAACGAACGCTGGGACAGGTAAACGAGGTGATGAATCTAGATAAGGAGGACAGGGAGAAAAGTCCCACAAGGAGAGAAACCTTGGGTGGGAATCATGAAAGTTAGAAATGACACCCGCACAATAAGTTACAGGTAACAAAAGAAATCAGTGTTCATACTACTGGAAGGGAGGCTACCCCAATTCAATATAAGTTTGACTCTCATCTAAACAACGTCGCCTATGTCCAGTCCCGAGCTAGAATTAGTGCTCACCTGAAATATATGAAACACGACGTCTGCTGACAATCACTCGCTATGTGAGATAATCCTGTGCACGATTTGGGAGTCATGATTCCCCGCAAGTATTGCGACAGCTTACGTGTTCATGATCGGCCGCAATATTATCTGCGCGCGCGACTGGGCAGGGTGCCTCGCGAGTTCCCGAAAACCAGTGATACCAGTACCATCGACCTGCATGAGGCTGGTTTCCACAGCTGGCAACTCAAACAATGTCTGTTTAATTATTTCCCAAGGCTCAATAAACCAGTGGCGAATGCTGAGGTCAAACCCAGTTGGGAAACAACATAAATGCCGGGAAATATTGCGCGGGCCCTAGAGGTATTTGACCTTGGTAAACATTTCCCATTAACCTATTTACCTCTCGTGGAACCCGGGTGAGAACGAGAGGAAGGAGTTCTGCTATGCAACAGATTTTTGTTTCTCTCCTGGGCCATTTCTGGAGTTAGTTTAGCTCAATGTTCATACAGGAGAGTGACTTCAGGAGTCATCAATCTTTTATATTGGGATATCCCACGTCCCATTTGTCTTCAGCGGTTCTCCCACCCGCCAAAGGAAAACAGTCCTTTCCAGTCCTGAAGGAGGGACTGATCTCGAAATGTCAGCTGCCCCTTCCCCTCCATAGATATTGCCAGGCTAGCTGAATGCGTGTGCGTTCGCTACTACCAAACCCTGTACGTAAATGGAATGGACTTTGATGGATGAAGTCAAAACAGAACTAGGTACAATGAAAGAAGAGTGTCCGTACAGATCTATGGTGAAGATGAGTGTGGTGTCATGCTGCCCTGCGGTTACCTAATACAGTAAACACAAAATACTCTGCAGATGCTGGGGTTAAAGCAGCACTCATAACACGTTGGAGGAACTCAGCAGGTCGGGCAGCATCCGTGGAAATGATCAGTCAACGTTTCGGGCTGGAACCCTTTGTCAGGACTGTAGAGGGAAGGGGCAGAGGCCCTATAAAGAAAGTGGTGGGAGGGTGGGAAGGAGAAGGCTGGTAGGTTCCAGGTGAAAAACCAGTAAGGGGAAAGATAAAGGGGTCTTACTCCGGAACCAGAGACTGGACGCTCTGAGCCTTGGGCGTGGACTGGACGCTGAGAGCCTTGGACGCGGACTGGACGCTGAGAGCCTTGGACGTGAACTGAACGAGGTTCTCCAGGGCAGGACGTGGCTCTTGGACTATGTTTGGCTCGGCTCGGCTCTTGGACTCAGCTTGGTTAGGCTCTTGGGTACGGAGCCGGAACTCCTCCTTGGAGCACAGGGCCGGGAGCCTCTCTAGGACGCAGAGCCGGGATGCTTTCTAGGATGCAGGGCCAGGATGACTGCCGAGGTGTAAATCATTTGGTCCATGTGACTTATCCAGCTTCAGTCCTTTCAGTTGCCCAAGCACATTCACTCCAGTAATGGCAACTTTACACACATCTGCCCCTGACACTCTCGAACTTCCAGCAAACTGCTGGCGTCGTCCACAGTGAAGACTGATATAAAATACTTATTAGTTCGTCCATTATTTCCTTGATCCCCATTACCACGTTCTTCTTCTCAATTTGCAAGGCAAATTCTATTATATTATGCTCACTTGCCCCTATTTCCTTTATCTTAAGATCTCTATCTAATTCTGGTTCATTGCAGAACACTCAGTCCGGAATACCGGATCCGCTAGTGGCCTTTATCCATTGTAATTTGAAGACCAACCCGCCTATTCTTTCGATATAACGTATATCTTGAACGTTAAGGTCCCAGCTATAATCTTCTTCCAGACATGTTTCAGTGATACCCACCATGTTATTCATACCAATCTGTAACCCTGCTACAGGTTCATTTACCTTTCTCTGTATTCTGTGTGCGTTCAAATATAGCAACCTCAGTGCTGACTTATTCCCCTTTTTCAATTTCGGCTGCCTTTCACACTGCAACTCACCCCATTGACGGTGATTTTGCCCTATCATTATCCTCCCCTTGCTAGGAGTCTCACTGTTCACTGCCTCTGTTTCTTAGCCAACTACCCCATCCTCAATCCTCTCACTGCATTTCCCATCCCTCTGCTGAATCAGTTTAAACCCCCACAAACAGCTCTAACAAATCTGCCCGTGGATATATTGGTTTCCCTTGCGATCAGATGTAATCCGTCCCCTTTGTACTTGTCGTACCTTCCCCCAAAAAGATCCCACTAATACAGAGATCTAAAGCCTTTATCCCTGTACCAGTTCCACAGATATGCATACATCTGACAAATCATCCTCTTCTTATCTTCACTGGTGTGTGGCATGGGTGGCAATCTAGAGATTACTGCCTGGAGCGTCGTCTGTTAATTGTTTCACCTAGCTCCCTAAAATCTCTCTTCAGGACCTTCTCACCTTTCCTACCTATGTCATTGGGCCAATATGTACCAAGACTTCTGGATGCTTTAGAATACAGTTGACCTGATCCAGACTTCTTTGAACTGAGCACCTTGGAGGGAACATGCCATCCAGATGCCTCTATCATGTGCACAGCATCTTGTCTCTATTCTTCTGACTATGGGATATCCAATCTCCATTAGGTCCTCTTCATCTCTGTTCTCTTATGAGCCGTAGCACTAGAGTCAGTGACAGAGACCTGGTTACTGTGACTATCCCCTGTTAGATCACCACAACCATCCCCCCCCACCCCCCACAAACATATCCATTGTTGTATACCCATTATTGAGAGGAAAGGCCACAAGCGTACTCTGCAATTACTGTCAGTTTCCTTTGCTTCTCCTGACCGCCACCCAGTGACCTGCATCCTGCAGCCTCGGGGTGATCACCTCCCTGTAGCTCCTATTATGTCTCCCAGAATTTCCATTTCTCACACACAGAACAAAACAGTGCCCCTGGAGCCATTCTCATTGCAGTAAGTCGACCCAAACAGAAGAGGAATGAAGAATAAGAAGAAACTTACCGAATACTTAACTCGCCAAAGCCATTCCAACACTGATGAACTGCCACAACCACTCTGCTTGTCCTTCCATACAGTCTTACTACACACTGCATCTATTTATATACCAACTGCCCATCCTCAGCCCTATCACTCCACTTCCCATGCTCATGCCATCTCTACAGAACAACTCTAGCAAACTTGCCCGCAAGGATATTGTTCCCCCTCAGATTCAGGTGTAACCAATCCTCTTTATATAAATCACAATGTACCTTCCTCAGGAGATATCCTGATGATCTTCAAATATGAAATCTTGCCTCCTGCACTAATTCCTCAGTATTCATCTACCAATGCATCCTATTCTTACCCTCACTGGCATGTGTCACAGGCAGCAATCCAGAGATTACTACCATGGAGGTCTGCCTTGCTGCTTTTACCAAGCTTCGATATTCTTCCCTTGCACTATTAGATTTCCGATTGGACCAGGAACCCATGAACAGCCCCTCACCATTCCTCTTTTGAACTATCATTTTGTTCTCGAAAATGATAGTACTTTTTATCTCTTTCGCTCTACTGCTGCTGCTGAACTACACATTTCACAACATATGTCAGTGATAATAGACCTGATCACGCGGTCCAATATAGATAAAGTGAATGTGGAGGGGATGTTTCCTATCTAGGACTGGAGGACGCAGTCTCAGAATACGAGGACATCCCCTTAGCATGGAGATCAAGAGGGATCGTTTTCCGTGGTGAATCTGTGGGATTCATTGCTATAGTGGCCAATTCATTGGGTGTATTCAAACTGGTGTTTGATAGTTTCTTGATTAATAAGGTCGTCAAAGCTTACAGGCAGATGGCAAAAGAATGGTGTTGAGAGGGATAATTAAGCAGTGATGATGAAATGGAAGAATAGATTTGATGAACAAAGGGCCTAATTCTGCACCTATGCATTCTGGTCTTATGGTCATATCCCCATTTTGAAGTAGCCTATTGAAAGTAAGCATCCAGGCAATTGTTAGAAAGAATGATTATATTGGCCTCCATTACACGACGATTTGTGTATATGTGTAAAAATGGCATATTATAATGAAATGGGATATGGAGTACTGTTTTTGAGGAAGAGCAGAGGGACAGAACCTCCACGTCTGTGTCAAAGATAAAGGGGCAATTTTAATCTTACTTCAATCCTATTTTATTCCCAAACATTCACATCAGATCCCAGCCTGTTCATGTTGGAGACGTGAGTAAAATCTGGAGCACTAGTGTCCAGCCACGGGATTTCAGTAAGGCATTTGATAAGGTTCCCCATCCACGCCTCATTTAGAAAATGGTGAGGCATGGGATACAAGGAGTCCTTGCTTTGTGGATTTAGAATTGGCTTGCTCACAGAAGGCAAAGGGTGGTTGTAATTTCTCGTATTCAGCATGGAAATCGGTGACCAGTGGTAATTTGCTGTGATCGTTCTGGGACCCCTCCTCTTGGTGATTTTTGTAAATGCCCTGGATGCGGAAGTAGAATGGTGGGTTAGTAAGTTTGCTGATGACTCTAAAGTTAGGGGTGTTGTAGATAGTGAAGAAGGTTTTCAGAAGTTAGAGCAAGACATCGATAGGATGCAGAAATGGGCAGAGAAGTAGCAGATGGAGTTCAACCCAGATAAGTGTGCAGTGGTTCATTTTGGGAGGTCAAACTTGAAGGCAGAGAATAATGGTAATGGTAAGACTCTTGGCAGTGCGGAGGATCAGCCAGTGTGCAGGTCCGTGCCTATAGTGCACTCAAAGCTGCTGAGCAGGTTGACAGTGTTGTTAAGAAGGCCTTTGCTGTGATGTCTTTGGCCTTCATCAACAGTAGAATTGAGTTCGGGAGCCGTGAGTTAATGTTAAAACTATATAAGACCTTAGTTAGACCCCACTTGAAGTATTATGTACAGTTCTGGTCATCAGAAGGATATAATACTGTCTTTAAAGAGACTCTTAGATAGGTACATAGACCTCAGAAAAATTGAGGGAAAAGCAGTTCTCGACAATTCTAGGCAGTTTCCAGATTAGGTTGTATGGTCGGCACAAGATTGCGGGCCGAAGGGCCTGTAGTGTGCTGTAGAGTTCTATGATTTCTATAAAAATATGCAGAGTCTCCACAAATGGAACCAGGGTTAGGATTTGACAAATATTACTGCAGCTGTGAGGCAGCAGTTTTTCTCTCCACAGTCATATCACAGTCAAGAATAAATCAAGGAAGGTAGTGCACCCGTGGCTGACAAGAGAAATTAGGGACAGTATCAATTCCAAAGAAGAAGCATACAAATTAGCCAGAGAAAGTGGCTCACCTGAGGACTGGGAGAAATTCAGAGTTCAGCAGAGGAGGACAAAGGGCTTAATTAGGAAGGGGAAAAAAGATTATGAGAGAAAACTGGCAGGGAACATAAAAACGGACTGTAAAAGCTTTTATAGATATGTAAAAAGGAAAAGACTGGTAAAGACAAATGTAGGTCCCCTGCAGACAGAAACAGGTGAATTGATTATGGGGAGCAAGGACATGGCAGACCAATTGAATAATTACTTTGGTTCTGTCTTCACTAAGGAGGACATAAATAATCTTCCAGAAATAGTAAGGGACAGAGGGTCCAGTGAGATGGAGGAACTGAGCGAAATACATGTTAGTAGGGAAGTGGTGTTAGGTAAATTGAAGGGATTGAAGGCAGATAAATCCCCAGGGCCAGATGGTCTGCATCCCAGAGTGCTTAAGGAAGTAGCCCAAGAAATAATGGATGCATTAGTGATAATTTTTCAAAACTCGTTAGATTCTGGACTAGTTCCTGAGGATTGGAGGGTGGCTAATGTAACCCCACTTTTTAAAAAAGGAGGGAGAGAGAAACCGGGGAATTATAGGCCGGTTAGCCTAACGTCGGTGGTGGGGAAACTGCTGGAGTCAGTTATCAAGGATGTGATAACAGCACATTTGGAAAGCGGTGAAATGATCGGACAAAGTCAGCATGGATTTGTGAAAGGAAAATCATGTCTGACGAATCTCATAGAATTTTTTGAGGATGTAACTAGTAGAGTGGATAGGGGAGAACCAGTGGATGTGGTATATTTGGATTTTCAAAAGGCTTTTGACAAGGTCCCACACAGGAGATTAGTGTGCAAACTTAAACACACGGTATTGGGGGTAAGGTATTGATGTGGGTGGAGAATTGGTTAGCAGACAGGAAGCAAAGAGTGGGAATAAACGGGACCTTTTCAGAATGGCAGGCGGTGACTAGTGGGGTACCGCAAGGCTCAGTGCTGGGACCCCAGTTGTTTACAATATATATTAATGACTTGGATGAGGGAATTAAATGCAGTATCTCCAAGTTTGCGGATGACACGAAGCTGGGTGGCAGTGTTAGCAGTGAGGATGCTAAGAGGATGCAGGGTGACTTGGATAGGTTGGGTGAGTGGGCAAATTCATGGCAGCTGCAATTTAATGTGGATAAATGTGAAGTTATCCACTTTGGTGGCAAAAATAGGAAAACAGATTATTATCTGAATGGTGGCCGATTAGGAAAAGGGGAGGTGCAACGAGACCTGGGTGTCATTATACACCAGTCATTGAAAGTGGGCATGCAGGTACAGCAGGCGGTGAAAAAGACGAATGGTATGCTGGCATTTATAGTGAGAGGATTCGAGTACAGGAGCAGGGAGGTACTACTGCAGTTGTACAAGGCCTTGGTGAGACCACACCTGGAGTATTGTGTGCAGTTTTGGTCCCCTAATCTGAGGAAAGACATCTTTGCCATAGAGGGAGTACAAAGAAGGTTCACCAGATTGATTCCTGGGATGGCAGGACTTTCATATGAAGAAAGACTGGATGAACTGGGCTTGTACTCGTTGGAATTTAGAAGATTGAGGGGGGATCTGATTGAAACGTATAAGATCCTAAAGGGATTGGACAGGCTAGATGCAGGAAGATTGTTCCCGATGTTGGGGAAGTCCAAAACGAGGGATCACAGTTTGAGGATAGAGGGGAAGCCTTTTAGGACCGAGATTAGGAAAAACTTCTTCACACAGAGAGTGGTGAATCTGTGGAATTCTCTGCCACAGGAAACTGTTGAGGCCAGTTCATTGGCTATATTTAAGAGGGAGTTAGATATGGCCCTTGTGGCTACGGGGGTCAAGGGGTATGGAGGGAAGGCTGGGGCGGGGTTCTGAGTTGGATGATCAGCCATGATCATAATAAATGGCGGTGCAGGCTCGAAGGGCCGAATGGCCTACTCCTGCACCTATTTTCTATGTTTCTATGTCATGCCTTCACTCTTGCCCAGTGCGGTAAACCAGGCAGGACGGTGTTCTCTGAAAACCATTTGAAGTCATTTGTGTAATTAATGAGTCAATTGAAAATGAGAGAGATAAAATATAAGGTAGTTCTAATCTAGCCATTTACTTGAACTAAACTCCTGATGCCCTGTTCCTTCCCTTTCTGCCATTGTCTACTGTCCACTCCAATCAGGTTCCTTCTTCGTCAGTGGAAGTGTCCATTTTTCTTTTGTACTGATCTCTCACCTTCTCACTTCATCCCTCTCTCCCACGTAACTTGTTCCATCATTCACCTTCTAGCTTAAACTCTTTCGCTTCTCTACCCACCCATCATAGCTCGCCCAGCCAACCACCACCACATTCTTGTTCTGGTTCCTTACCCCTTCCTTTCCAGTCCTGATTAAGTGTCACAGCCCAGAATGTTCATTTGTTATACCTCTGCATGGATGCTGCCTGATCTGCAGCATTTCGTATGTGTTCTACGAGTCTGTGGTGGCCAGTGCTATCTGTTCTACGAGTCTGTGGTGGCCAGTGCTATCATGTTTGCTATTGTGTGCTGGGGCAGCAGGCTGATGGTGGCAGACACCAACAGAATCAACAAACTCATTCGTAAGGCCAGTGATGTTGTGGGGATGGAACTGGTCTCTCTCACGGTGGTGTCTGAATAGAGGATGCTGTCTCAGTTGCATGCCATCTTGGACAATGTCTCCCATCCACTACATAATGTACTGGGTGAGCACAGGAGTACATTCAGCCAGAGACTCATCCCACCGAGATGCAACGCAGAGCATCATAGGAAGTCATTCCTGCCTGTGGCCATCAAACTTTACAACTCCTCCCTTGGAGGGTCAGACACCTTGAACCAATAGGCTGGTCCTGGACTTATTTCATAATTTACATATTACTATTTAACTATTTATGGTTCTATGACTATTTATTATTTATGGAGCAACTGTAATGAAAACCAACTTCCCCCGGGATTAATAAAGTATGACTATGACTATGACTATGTTACTGTGGATGTCCAGGATCTGCAGAACCTCTTGTGTTGTTAATCGTCGATTGATCATTTTATCTCCAAGTGGCTGCTTATTAAAAGTGGCACATTGCTCTTGACGGTGTTGTTCTGTGGCCAAACTGATAATGGGAACAGCACATCTGCTGAGAAATATGAAATATTGTTTGTAACCCGGACATCTTTCACTTTACACAAACATTTCCCTCTAACTATCTGGAGTGTGCAGTTTGGAAGGTGGTGGTGAAGTGTTGGGATGGGTGGTGGAGGAATGTTTTGAAGTAAGTATGCCCGTATATTCTCCCGCAATCACAACCACCTGAAAGTTGAGATTTTGGTTGCTGAGAGAGATGGGTCTGATTTCAACTCTGTCTTACCCCACACTGCCAGAGGGAGTGGAGTTGGAGCTGCAGTTAATGGCCGTGACTGAGACGAGTCCACCTACCACCGCAGGGAATGCACACCCAAGGAATTTGTTATTCAGCCCTGAGCACATCAAGTTATCACCCGGTGATGTGATTAAAAAGGAGAAGGGGGAGAATGCAGATACTGCAATGCGGAAGGAAAACTGCCCTGTTGGTGCACTCAGCAGGTCGAGCAGCGTCTGTACAGGCAAACGGATAACAGCTGATAGGGTCGACACCCTACAGAGAACTGAGAGTGTAGGGTAAATAGACTCCAGATAGAAGTGTGAAGGTGGGTTGAAATGGCATGGTGACTGATATGAAAGTGAAGCAAATCTAAAAATATGAAGGTGCAAGGTGTGAAAGGAAAGTGGAAGAGTGCTGACGAAGGATAGTAGGTGACAGGCAAAGTCAATAAGGGAGATATGATGGCAGATCGGACCATGTGAGAGTGGAGAGTAGGAACGTTGAACGAAGGTAAAATAAGCAAACTCGGCTACCTGGGATAATCATCTGCTCGATTTGGGAGCCATGATTCCCCGTAATTATGAAGACAGCTAACCTGCTCTTGACTGGCTGCCAATCCATTCCGCAGGAGACTGGGCAGAGTGCCCCGTGAGTTCCCGAAAACCAGTGATTCCAATAACATCGACCTGGATGAGGTCGGTTTATTCAATTGGTCGCAAACACCACCACCCTCAGCACAGCTGGCAACTGAAACATTATCTGTTTAATTATTTCCTACAGCATAACTGCCGGGAAATATTGCTTGCACCCCAGAGGTACTTGAACTTGGCAAACAGTTCCGATTAATTTATCTGCAGTAGGAACTGGGTAAGACTTGAGAGGGAGGAGTTTCTTTTTGCCACAGATTTTTGTTTCTATCCTGGGACATTTCTGGAGCCAGTTTAGCACAATGTTTAGACATCAGAGTGATTTCAAGAGTCATCGGTTTTCTATACTGGACGTCTCTCATCCCATTTGTCTTCAGCGGCTCTCCCACCCACCAAAGGAAACAGTGATTGGCTGACCTGAAGAAGGGTCTCTTCCCAAAATGTCAACTGTTCATTCCTTTCCACAGATGCTACCTGGCTAGCTGAGTTCTTCCACCACTTTGTGTGTGTCAGCTACTCCCAAACCCTCCACGCAAATGGAATGAACTGTCGCGGAAAAAGAATCAAAATAGAATTAGGTACATTGTTGGAGGAATGTCATTTACAGGATTCATAATTCACAATACATAATTCGTTGAAAGTGGCTTCTCAGTTTGATAGCGTGGTAAAGAGCCATTTTGCAACACCGGCCTTCATAAATTACAGTACGGAGACACGAATTGAGAAGATATATTAAAGTTGTATTAGACACTGGGGATGCGAAATTTATTCTGTGCAGTGCCGGTCTGATGAACCTTGGTGCTTGCCACAGAGAGTTTAGTTCCTTGGGTTTTTGAGCACCTGTGCATGCTAATCAATATCTTAATTAGAGTCGTTAATCCCTTGTCTGTTTGGTTTCCTCTTGGCAAGTTAATTGTCGCAGGCACATGTTTCCCGCCTTCTATGCCTATATAAGTCAGTGCCTTGGTGGGTGTTATCGTGTCAGAATGACTGAATTGTTCGTGTACAGTTGCTCCGCCGAGGCTCTGTTGGTGTTCCAATATCTAACAGATGGGGGAAGAAGGGTGGGTTGGCAAGTTTGCAGACGACACAAAGGTTGGTGGTGTTGTAGGTAGTGTAGAGGATTGTCAAAGATTGCAGAGAGACATTGATAGGATGCAGAAGTGGGCTGAGAAGTGGCAGATGGAGTTCAACCCGGAGAAGTGTGAGGTGGTACACTTTGGAAGGACAAACTCCAAGGCAGAGTACAAAGTAAATGGCAGGATACTTGGTAGTGTGGAGGAGCAGAGGGATCTGGGGGTACATGTCCACAGATCCCTGAAAGTTGCCTCACAGGTAGATAGGGTAGTTAAGAAAGCTTATGAGGTGTTAGCTTTCATAAGTCGAGGGATAGAGTTTAACAGTCGCGATGTAATGATGCAGCTCTATAAAACTCTGGTTAGGCCGCACTTGGAGTACTGTGTCCAGTTCTGGTTGCCTCACTATAGGAAGGATGTGGAAGCATTGGAAAAGGTACAGAGGAGATTTACCAGGATGCTGCCTGGTTTAGAGAGTATGCATTATGATCAGAGATTAAGGGAGCTAGGGCTTTACTCTTTGGAGAGAAGGAGGATGAGAGGAGACATGATAGAGGTGTACAAGATAATAAGAGGATTAGATAGAGTGGACAGCCAGCACCTCTTCCCCAGGGCACCACTGCTCAACACAAGAGGACATGGGTTTAAGGTAAGGGGTGGGAAGTTCAAGGGGGATATTAGAGGAAGGTTTTTTACTCAGAGAGTGGTTGGTGCATGGAATGCACTGCCTGAGTCAGTGGTGGAGGCAGATACACTAGTGAGGTTTAAGAGACTACGAGACAGCTATATGGAGGAAGTTAAGTTGGGGGCTTATATGGGAGGCAGGGTTTGAGGGTCTGTACAACATTGTGGGCCAAAGGGCCTGTACTGTGCTGTACTATTCTATGTTCTATGTTTAAACAGGACACGACTTTACCTCAACCTACCTGTGTTTGGAGATTACCATTGGTTCCCTATCTGTACGAATAGCCAATATAATATTCAGTCAGGCCTATATGTTGAGCTCTGTGCTTAGAGACGATCCCCGCGCCCCCCACCCCCCGCCAACCCTGTCCAAAATTCGGACCCAATCTTTCTATCCGTTCCCTCCACCCCGCTTGCTTTACCGGTAGAAATCAATCAATAGGAACACATGGATCGCCTTGTGATTCGTGGGGTCCCACGGGGGAAGTATGGTCGCCTTCCGGAATGTCACAATCTATGTGAACAACCTGACTGATGGGAAAGGGGTAATATTTCCAAACTAAGTAGGAATGTGAAGGACAAAAAAATTGTTGCACAGTACTGAAAGGTATGCGATTTTCCATTTGCCAACCGAGACTGAAGCTTGCCTACTCCCAACGACAAGAAATACACACATGAATGTCACACCGGTGACCCCAATGTAATTCAGCCATGAACCTTTCACTCTGTCGTCATTGGGCTGTTAAGAAACTACACACGCAATAAAAGCCAAAGTTGAATGATCAGCGTGGCAGTGGAACTGCAGAATAAAAGCTGTACTTGCCTCCCTAGAGAGAAATGATAGTCCCTCTGTCACTGTGGAGAAGCAGTCTTGGGACGATCATGGTATGTATGCGATAGTTGTGTGCATGCGGCTACTTACCTCGTCTTCGGTAAACTGTATGACGAACTTTGAGTTGCCCCATTTGACTCCTCGGAGGTTAAACAAACCAGGATATAGTGTTAGTAATTTAGCTATATCGCTCTGAGCTCTGTCTGTCTCTTGCCTCCTCTGCAGAAACTCCTACTGTGTATCACTCTGCTGCTGCTCGCCGCTCAGCTGTCGGAATCCGTTTGCACTCTTCATCAACGAATACCACTGAACGGTAATCATACTCTTGGCGCAGCGCTAACGCTCGCTGGGTTTCGCTCCCCGCCTGTACCTCGGTCGGGTTAGCGTGAGGGTGTTGGAGGATGTACCCTTTGACTCGTCCTTCGCTTGGGGTGGGCTCCTCTGCCGTCTTTGGGCTGCAACAGTACACGGTGTCCACATGTGCACTGAAGGATTTCATCATAATTATGTGCGTCCGCATCCGCTTCTGACCAATATGTAACCCTGAACTGGTATTGAGAAAGCAAATCGACCGGTGACGACGATTTGCTTGTATGGGATCGTTCTTTGCACTAATCGGAAGCCATTCTTCCCCTGCTGGAACGAGGATATTTCCCAAGCTGTTTGCTGGCCGGCAATTAAATCATGTTTGAGATTAAGTTATTTTTCACGTCACTTTTGGGTGCGCCCTCCCAACCCCAACCCCCGACACTTGTTTACATTCACCTGTCCCGGAATCCCTGGTACACAGTACATTCCTATCCTGACTTCACATTCTTTATTTCTAAGTTGACTGACCACATTCCTGACGTGAGCAAACCTGAGCCAAATCAGTAACGAAGACCCCGGGTGTCGCTCAGGTGACTGAGTCGCTTCCAATATGAACTCTGTCAACACTTCAAATCGCAATGACTCTATAGGTCAAGTATCGGCTGTGGGGCGAACGTATCGTTTTGTTAAGTTGCCATAGGCGGCAGCTGAACTGCCTTGCATTATGCCACCCTTCAACATCGCCAGAAACAAAGGTTCAATGTACAGTGGGCTATATCACCGAATTCGTCAGCCATACACCCCCCACTCCACTTCATTGATTCGTTCCAGCACCTGCAGCTTGGATGAGGACTGGGCTTCAAGCTGGCCCAGGTATTCACGGTAAAACCATTGGTTAACGGTGTATGCTTAGACCCCCAGTGAGTGGTGGAAAGCCGGGAGTGAACTGCAAACATCCGTTCTCAGTTGGTGCTGGGAGCTTGGTGTTGAGTCCGGGTGTTGAGACTGGCGACGTAGACAAGTAGCGGGTGTGACTGAGCGGTTGATCTCACGTCTCGCCTGCAGGTCTACAACCGGAGTGGGGAACCCGCCCCTCTCCAGAGGGGAAAATGGATCATTTTACGTTGCGTGGGCATTGAGTTAACCCCAGAGCCTAAGAACGCTAAGACCTATTTTTATCACCTACAGGAACATTGGAACAGAACAGCTGCATTGACCCATACGACGGGGCGTTGCACCCAGTGGGAGAGACATGGATAGACCCCGTTTGCATGAGATGCAGCTGCAATATTGATGCTACCAGCTGCTGTTCGACGTAAGTAGTCCTGCGCTGTTCAGCGCACATGGACCGTCACCGACAAGTGGTCTAGATCACTGAGTTCCGCTGGGTGGCTCCTGATGCCAGGGAAGGAACAACTCCCGAGAAAGCCTGGTGAAAGAACCTCCGGCGCGTTGTGCCCTTCTCTGGCCCATTGCTATCATTCTCCAGCTACACATTCAGGAGTTGTCAGAGTGGGATGAAGCAATTACAGCCGATCCTGTACAGCAACACCTGTCCTATCCTGATATCCATTCATCCCTTAAATATGTCTGTTGGGTTTGGTGTTCAACGACTGAGCGTATGGTGTAGAGAATTTCTGGGTGAAGACATTGCAGTCCTTAATGGCCCTTCTGATCACCTGAATCTGAGTTCCTGATTCAAGACTTTCCATGTGAAACATGTAAATGCTTACTGGCCGATAGTGCTCACAATGTTTCCAGGTACAAAGGCCATTTTTATGTGATATGGGGAGGATTGGATGATCCAAATGATTCCATTAGTTTGTTCGGGGTCAGAAATTTATGTTTGCACGGCAAAAGAAGAGGCTGTTCTGTTTGGAAGTGTGATGATAGATGTTGGATCGAGATAAAGTGGAAAAAAAAACTTTCCTTTTCTGAAGTGAAGAAGATACATGTACCGAGGGTATAGCATGAGGTTGTGTGACGAGGCCACAAGAGAGCCCGCAGTTATGCAGCGAGCGTCTCGGGTATGGACTGGACTGGGGTGCAGACTGATTCAAAGCAGGTCTATGTACATTGTTTGAAGGGAATCAGTCAGGGGATTATTGAGAGGACGATTTTGGTGTCTTGCTGCGCTGCGCTTAACTAGCACAGAGATTGGCTGAATGTCCTCCTTCCATATCCATCCATCCTGTGATTGTGAAGATCTGATATATTGATGATAGGATGATTTTTGATCTGTTCCCTAGGTATCCCACACCCAGAGGCTACTCAGAAGATTGTGCTGCATTGTTCAATCCCCGAGAGTGTCGGTATCGAGTCTACCGGAAGGACAACCCGGCTATTGAATGTGAAGTCTACTCTTCTGTATTATGAGCAGGAGGGCACAGTCAGCTCCCTTCCAATCGAGATAATAACATCAATTTGATAAAGGAGACTTACCTCTTACATATAATCTCTGCTTCATGTTAAATATATTCATCCATTACTTTCCAATCAATATCTTGTCTATCATTTATTTGGAAATAGCTGAGAGAGTGAAGAGTCTGAGAAACTGCTTGGCGGATTTGACAAGTTAAATGTGTAAGAAGCCTTAGATTGGAATGAGTGAAAGTAACGGATCATAGAATGTGTTCAGCAGCAGAGGTGTGAGTGTTAATTACCTGGTGCAGGTAAAAGCGTTTACCAGGGCTTGGAAGGTGTTGTTTGAGAGATCTAACTTTGTGGTGGACACGAGAAAGCAATTGAGATGAAATGCTCGTAGACAGCGGTGGAAGATGAATATCTAAGGATTAAGCAGAACAATTAAGCAAAAATACTTCCTAGCTCCTGTCAAGGAAATAAGAGCGGAAAAACAAAACAGAATTCTATGATTGGTCTGGAGATGGAGCTTCGATTTGGCCCTTCGAGCTGCACCACACTAGCTAAAACCAACAACCCTGATTACCCGAATTTAGCCCTACACTAATCACTCGACAATATGCAAACATAGAAACATACAAACACAGAAAATAGGTGCAGGGGTAGGCCACTCAGCCCTTCGAGCCAGCACCGCTATTCAGTATGATCATGGCTGATTATCCAACTCAGAACCCTGTACCAGCCTTCCCTCCATACCCCCGATCCCTTTAGCCACAAGGGCCATATCTAACTCCCTCTTAAATATAGCCAATGAACTGGCCTCAACTGTCTCCTGTGGCAGAGAATTCCACAGATTCACCACTCTCTGTGTGAAGAAGTTTCTCCTAATCTCGGTCCTAAAACGCTTCCCCTTTATCCTCAAACTGTGACCCCTCGTTCTGGACTTCCCCAACATCGGGAACAATCTTCCTGCATCTAGACTGTCCAATCCCTTTAGGATTTTATACGTTTCAATAAGACACCCCCTCAACCTTCTAAATTCCAACGAGTATAAACCTCGTCGATCCAGTCTTTCATCATATGAAAGTCCTGCCATCCCAGGAATCAATCTGGTGAACCTTCTTTGTACTCCCTCTATGGCAAGGATGTCTTTCCTCAGATTAGGGGACCAAAACTGCACACAATGCTCCAGCTGTGGTCTCACCAAGACCTTGTACAACTGCAGTAGTACCTCCCTGCTCCTGTACTCGAATCCTCTTGCTATGAATGCCAGCAGACCATTCGCCTTTTTCACCGCCTGCTGTACCTGCATGCCCACTTTCAATGACTGGTGTATAATGACACCCAGGTCTCGTTGCACCTCCCCTTTTCCTAATCGGCCACCATTCAGATAATAATCTGTTTTCCTGTTTTTGCCACCGAAGTGGATAACCTCACACTTATCCACATTAAATTGCATCTGCCATGAATTTGCCCACTCACCTAACCTTTCCAAGTCACCCTGCATCCTCTTAGCATCCTCTTCACAGCTAACACTGCCACCCAGCTTCGTGTCATCTGCAAACTTGAGATGCTGCATTTAATTCCCTCATCTAAGTCATTAATATATATTGAAAACAACTAGGGTCCCAGCACTGAGCCTTGTGGTACCCCACTAGTCACTGCCTGCCATTCTGAAAAGGTCCCGTTTATTCCCACTCTTTGCTTCCTGTCTGCCAACCAGTTCTCTATCCACATCAATATCTTACCCCCAATACCGTGTTCTTTAAGTTTGCACACTAATCTCCTGTGTGGGACCTTGTCAAAAGCCTTTTGAAAATCCAAATATACCACATCCACTGGTTCTCCCCTATCCAATCTACTAGTTACATCCTCAAAAAATTCTATGAGATTCGTCAGACATGATTTTACTTTCACAACTCCATGCTCTCTTTGTCTGATGATTTCACGCATTATTTCCCCTTCATTCCCCTTCCCCTTCGATGAATTGTCGGAGCAGACAGGATGGGACAAATAGCATAATTCTGCTCCTATATCTTATGGACTTCTGGTGATATTTACTGATTCTCCCTGCTCTCATAACTGTATGAGGAGGTTCAGCTCAAACACCATGTATAAATACATACTTGGAAGAATCTCGTTTGGCAAACAGGAGGTGTACAGGAGTGAAATAGATAAGCTGGCCGAGTGGTATTCCTACAGCAATACACGCAATGAGTTTAAGACCAAACAACTGGTTGTGGACTTCAGGAAGGAGAATTCCCCATAGATTGAAAAGGGTGACCACCTTTCTGGTTGTCAATATGTCTGACGATCTATCATTAGCCCATCACATTGATGCAACCGTGATGAAGGCTCACCGTTATTGCCTTACTGTGTTAGGAGCCTGAGGAGATTTAGTCCATCACCAAGGTCTGCTTAAAATTTCCAGAGCTGCACAATCGAGAGTATTCTGAGTTGCTGCACCATCACCACCTGGAATGGGGCCTCCAAAGCACTTGATCAAAAGAGGCTGCAGAAGCCTGTATGATCAGCCACCCCTGTAAGGGACATGACTCTCCCGACCATCAAGGACATCTTCAAGATGCAGTGCCTGAAGCAGGTGGCATCGATCATTAAGGAGCTTCGACATCTAGACATGCCGTCTCATCAGTACTGTCATCGCAGAGGTGGTACGGGATCCTGAGAAACCGCACTCAATAATTTAAGAATAAAACATAATACCATAAATACATGAGTAGATTTGGGTTGTTCGGCCCATCGAGTATCCTCCAACATTCCATCATGAATGATCTATTATCCCTCTTAACAACATTCTCTTGAATTCTCCCTGTAACCTTTAACTCCCTCACTAATGAAGACCCTATCAATCTCTGCTCTAATTATGGTGAGTGGGTTGGCCTGTACAGCTGTCTGTGGCAATACATTCTACAGATTCACCACCAGAATTGCAAACATCCTCTCCACATCAACTCTATCAACATTCGTTAGGTTTCAATGAGATCACCCCTCATTTGTCTGAATTCCAGCCATTGAATGCTCCTCATAGAAACCTTCCATTAAGGAATTACTTGGGTGAAACTCCTTTGAACTTCCCCAATGTTGACACGCCCTTTCTTCGATAAGGTGTTCAAAATATTACAAGTGAGGACTCATCGTGCCTTATAAAGCCTCGACATTACATTCTTTTTTATAATCTCATCCTCAAAACTCCAGGGAATCCTGCACAATGACTCCCAAATACCTTTGCACGTTAGATTTTTGAATTTTCACTCCATTTCAAAAATAGTCTGTTCCATTATTTCTTCTACCAAAGTGCATGACCATACACTTTCTAACACTGTACGCCATCTGCCACTTCTTTGCCCATTCTCCGAGTCCGTCTAAGCCTTCAGTAGCCTCGCTGCATTCTCAACACTACCCCTGCCCCTGCAGAAACCTTCATATCATCTGCAAATCTGGCCACAAACCCATCAATTCCATCATGCAAATCACTGACAATAGCATAAAAAGAAGCGCTCCCAACAACGTCTCCTGTGGAACATCACTGAAAATCGACAACCAACCAGAATAGGAATCCTTTATTCTGGTTGTTTGCCTGTTACTAATCAGACAACACTCCATCCATACTAGAATGTGTTCTGTAATACCATTTGCTTCTTAATTTGTCAAGCAGCCTCACGTGTGGCATCTTAGGTCAAAGGCCATCTGAAAATGCAAGTACACAATATCCACCGATTCTCCTTTATCTATCCGGCATGCTGTTCCTTCAAAGAATTCCAACAGATTTGTCAGGCAAGATTTTCCCTGAAATGAACTCTGCTGACTAGGGCCTATTTTCTCATGTGCTACCAAGTACTCTGAAACCACATCCTTAACAATCGACTCTAAAACTTTCTTGCCAATTGACAGGCCTATAATTTCTTTCCTTCTGCTCTCTCCATTTCTGAAGAACGGAGTGACATTTGCAATTTTCTAGTCCTCCAGATCCATGTCAGAATCCATTCATTCTTGAAAGATCATTACTAATGCCTCCACAATCTCTTCAGCCACCTGTTTCAGAACCATGGGATGCAGACAATCTAGTCCATGTGACTTATATACCTTCAGTCCTTTCATTTGCCCAAGCACATTCAGTCCAGTCATGGCAACTGTACACACATCTGTCCCCTGACACTCTCCAATTTCCAGAAAACTGCAGGTGTCTTTCACAGTGAAAACAGATACAAACTACTTATTTAGTTCGTCCACCATTTCCTTGATCCCTATTACCACCTACAAGCCATATTTTCCTCTGGTCCAATATCCACTCTTGCCTCTCTTTTACACCTCAGGTATGCAAAACAAAATTGTATTCTCTTCAATTTTATTGACTAGCTTAGCTTCGTGTTCCATCTTTTGCTTCATTAGGACTATTTAGTTGCCTTCTGTTTGTTTTTAAAATCTTCTCAATTCTCTAATTTCTCACTAATTTTTGCACTATTATGTTCCCTCTTTTTGGCTTTTATGTTGGCCTTGGTTTATTTGTCAGCCATAGTTACATCATCCTGCCTTTAGAATACTTCTTCCTTGTGATATATCTATCAGGGGCTTTCTGAATTCTGGACATTGCTGTTCCGCCATCATCCCTGCTCGTGTGTCCTTCCAATCAATTATGATCAGCTCCTCTCATATATCTCTGTTATTCCCTTTACTCCACTGTAATTTTGGTGCATCTGACCTTAGCTCCACTTGCTTAATTTGCAGGCTAAATTCTATTATATGATGCAGTCTTGCCCCCGTTTCTTTTACCTTAAGATCTCTGCCTAATTTTGGTTCATTGCACAACACCCGGTCCAGAGTAGCTGATTCTCCAGTGGCTTTTATCCATTCTAATTTGAAGACTTACCTGCCTGTTCTATTGATTCAATGCGTATCTTGGATGTTGATGTCCCACCTATAATCTTCTTCTAGACATGATACAGTGGTACCCACCATGTCATACATGCCATCCTATTGACTACAATTTTGCCCTATCATCAGCCTCTCCATGATAGGAGTCTCACTGCTCACTGCCTCCGTTTCTAAACCATCTACCCCATCCTCAGCTCTATCACTCCAGTTTCAATCCTCCTGCCAAATTAATGTAAACCCTCGCAAACAGCTCTGACAAATCTGCCCACAGGGATTTTGGTTCCCCTTTGGATCAGATGCAGCCTGTACCCTTTGTATAGGTCGTACCTTGCCTAGAAGAGATACCAATAATACAGAAATCTTAAGCCCTGCCCGTGCATCAGTTTGTCAGATATCCATTCATCTGATTCATCAAATCATCCTATTCTTACCCTCACTGGTGTGTGGCACCAGCAGCAATCCAGAGATTACTGCCCTGGAGAGCCTGCTTTACATTGTTTTACTCGGCTCCCTAAAATCTCTCTTCAAGAACTTTTCACCTTTCCTGCCTATGTCATTGGGGCCAATATGTACCTAGACTTCTAGATGCTCACCTTCCCCCTTCAATATACTGTTGACCTGATCGGGGTATTCACTGACCCTAGAACCTTGGAGGTAACATGCCATCCAGTTTTCTCTATCACACTTGCAGAATCTCGTCTCTATTCCTCTGACTATGGGTTCTCCTATCACCATTACAGTGTCTTCACTGCTGTTCTCGTCTAAGCCACAGCACCAGACTTAATGCTGGAGATCATAGAGGGATATAACAGAGGAACGTGACCTGCAATCTGTGTCAAAGATAAAACGACAATGTTAATCCTACATTAATCCAATTTATTCTCATACATTCATATCAGTTCCCCATGTTGGATGAGTGAGTAAAATCTAGAGCACTAGTGGCCGTTCACAGGATTTCAGTAAGGTATTTGATAAGGTTCCCCAGTCAAAGCTCATGCAGAAAGTAATGAGACATGGGATCCAAGGAGACCTTGCTTTGTGGATGTAGACATGACTTGCTTACGGAAAGCAAAGTGTGGTTGTAGATGGTTCATATTCTGCATGGAGAACGATCACCAGTGGTGTTCTGCAGGGATCTGCTCTGGGACCCCTCCTCTTGTGATTTTTATAAATATCTGGGATGAGGAAGTTAAAAGGTGGGTTAGTAAGTTTGCTGTTGACACAAAAGTTGGGGATGTCGTAGATAGTCTGGAAGGCTGTCAGACGTTAGAGCAGGACATCGATAGGATGCAGGAGTGGGCTGAGAAGTAGCAGATGGAGTTCAACCCAGATAAGTGTGAAGTGGTTCATTTTGGGAGGTCAAATTAGAAGACAGAATATACCGTTAATGGTAAGACTCTTGGCAGTGTGGAGGATCAGTGAGATCTTGTGTCCACGTCCAGAGGACATTCAAAGCTGCTGCGCAGATTGACAAGTTTGTTAAGAAGGCTGTCACATTCCTGACCATTAATTCCTCTTGTTCTCCTATTTCTCTTTTCCCCGTGTTCTCCTGGGCTTCTTGATTGTGGCACCTGGTTCTCATCTAAACGTGCAGCATAAAAACCCCGGCTTTGCATCCACTCGTTGCCAGATGAGGACAGGATACTGACGAGCCGAACCAGCACTCATACTCGAGCCCAGGGCCACTTATATTCCTAGCCTCACGGTGAGCATCAGGTGCCTAAGATTAAGCCCAACTGAAACAAGGGACAGCCAGAAGACCCGGAGTCCGGAGTTCACAGACCATTGCGTGGTCTGGAATGCGGATGTCATGGACCGAACCATGACAAAATGAGTTTAATCTCTACAGAACAGCTCTAGCAAACTTGCCCACAAGTATATTGTTCCCCCTCGGGTTCAGGTGTAACCAACCCTCTTTATACAAATCACAATGTATCTTCCTCAGAAGATATCCTGGTGATCTACAAACATGAAAACTTTCCTCCTGCACTATATCCTCAGTATTCATCTACCAGTGCATCCTACTCTTACCCTCACTGGCATGTGTCACAGGCAGCAATCCAGAGATTACTACCATGGAGGTCTAATCTGCTGCTTTTACCAAGCTTCGATATGCTTCCCTTCCACTATTAGATTTCTGATTGGACCAGGAACCCATGAACAGCCCCTCACCATTCTTCTTTTGAACTATTATTTTGTTCTCGAAAATGAGAGTACTTTTTAATCTCTTTCGCTGTACTGCTGCTGCTGAACTACACATTTCACAACATATTTCAGTGATAATAGACCTGATCACGCGGTCCAATATAGATAAAGTGAATGTGGAGGGGATGTTTCCTATCTAGGACTGGAGGATGCAGTCTCAGAATACGAGGACATCCCCTCAGCATGGAGATCAAGAGGGATCGTTTTCCGTGGTGAATCTGTGGGATTCATTGCTATAGTGGCCAATTCATTGGGTGTATTCAAACTGGTGTTTGATAGTTTCTTGATGAATAAGGTCATCAAAGTTTACAGGCAGATGGCAAAAGAATGGTGTTGAGAGGGATAATTAAGCAGTGATGATGAAATGGCAGAATAGATTTGATGAACAAAGGGCCTAATTCTGCTCCTATGCATTCTGGTCTTATATATCCCCATTTTGAAGTAGCCTATTGAAAGTAAGCATCCAGACAATTGTTAGAAAGAATGATATATTGGCCTCCATTACACGACGATTTGTGTATACATGTAAAAATGGCACACTATAATGAAATAGGATATGGAGTGCTGTTTTTGAGGAAGAGCAGAGGGACAGAACCTCCACATCTGTGTCAAAGATAAAGGGGCAATTTTAATCTTACTTCAATCCTATTTTATTCCAAACATTCACATCAGATCCCAGCCTATTCATGTTGGAGACGTAAGTAAAATCTGGAGCAATAGTGTCCAGCCACGGGATTTCAGTAAGGCATTTGATAAGGTTCCCCATGCATGCCTCATTTAGAAAATGATGAGGCATGGGATACAAGGAGACCTTGCTTTGTGGATATAGAATTGGCTTGTTCACAGAAGGCAAAAGGTGGTTGTAGTTTCTTGTATTAGTTAGACCCCACTTGCTTTATTGTGTACATTTCTGGTCAACAGACGGATATAATAGTGTCATTAAAGAGACTCTTAGATAGGTATGATTTCTATAAAAATATGTAGGGTCTCCACAAATCGAACCAGATTTAGGATTTGACAAATATTACTGCAGCTGTGAAGCAGCAGTTTTACTCTCTGCAGTTATTCCTTCACTCCTGCCGAGCGCCATAAACCAGGCAGGACGGTGTTCTCTGAGAAACATTTGGAACTATTTGTGTAATTGATGAGTCAATTGAAAATGAGAGAGATAAAATATAAGGTAGACCTAGACCTGATCTGCAGCATTTTGTGTGAGTTTCTGTGGATGTCCAGGATCTGCAGAATCTCTTGTGTTGTTAATCGTCGATTGATCATTTTATCTCCAAGTGGCCGCTTATTAAAAGTGGCACATTGCTCTTGACGGCGTTATTTTGTGGCCAAACTGATACTGGGAACAGCACATCTGCTGAGAAATATGAAGTATTTTTGTAACCCGGACATCTTTCACTTTACACAAACGTTTCCCTCTAACTATCTGGAGTGCGCAGTTTGGGAGGTGGTGGTGAAGTGTTGGGATGGGTGGTGGAGGAATGTTTTGAAGTAGGTATGCCCCTATATTCTCCCGCAATCACAACCACCTGAAAGTTGAGATTTTGATTGCTGAGAGAGATGGGTCTGATTTCAACTCTATCTTACCCCACACTGCCAGAGGGAGTGGAGTTGGAGCTGCAGTTACCGGCCGTGACTGAGGCGAGTCCACCTACCACCGCAGGGAATGCACACCCTAGGAAATTGTTTATCAGCCCTGAGCACATCACGTTATCACCCAGTGATGTGATTAGAAAGGAGAAGGGGGAGAATGCAGATACTGCAATGCGGAAGGAAAACTGCCCTGTTGGTGCACTCAGCAGGTCGAGCAGCGTCTGTACAGGCAAACGGATAACAGCGGATAGGGTCGACACCCTACAGAGAACTGAGAGTGTAGGGTAAATAGACTCCAGATAGAAGTGTGAAGGTGGGTTGAAATGGCATGGTGAGTGATATGTAAGTGAAGCAAATCTAAAAATATGATCGGACCATGTGAGAGTGGAGAGTAGGAACGTTGAACGAAGGTAAAATAAATGAACTCGGCTATGTGGGACAATCATCTGCTCGATTTGGGAGCCATGATTCCCCGTAATTAGTAAGACAGCTAACCTGCTCTTGACTGGCCGCGAACTATTCCGCAGGAGACTGGGCAGAGTGCCCCGTGAGTTCCCGAAAACCAGTGATTTCAATAACATCGACCTGGATGAGGTCAGTTTATACAATTGGTAGCAAACACCACCACCCTCAGCACAGCTGGCAACTGAAACATTATCTGTTTAATTATTTCCTACAGCATAACTGCCGGGAAATATTGCTTGCACCCCAGAGGTACTTGAACTTGGCAAACAGTTCCGATTAATTTATCTGCAGTAGGAACTGTGTAAGACTTGAGAGGGAGGAGCTCCGTTTTGCCACAGATTTTTGTTTCTATCCTGGGACATTTCTGGAGCCAGTTTAGCACAATGTTTAGATATCAGAGTGATTTCAAGAGTCATTGGTCTTCTGTATTGGACGTCTCTCATCCCATTTGTCTTCAGCGTTTCTCCCACCCGCCAAAGAAACAGTGATTGGCTGACCTGAAGAAGGGTCTCTTCCCAAACTGTCAACTGTTCATTCCTTTCCACAGCTGCTACCTGGCTAGCTGAGTTCTTCCACCACTTTGCGTGCGTCACGTACTCCCAAACTCTCCACGCAAATGGAATGAATTGTCGTGGAAAAGGAATCAAAAACAGAATTACTGACATTGTTGGACGGATGTCATTTACAGGATTCATAATACACAATACATAATTCGTTGAAAGTGGCTTCTCAGTTTGATAAGGTGGTAAGGAGCCATTTTGCAACACTGGCCTTCATAACTGAGAGTACGGAGACAGGAATTCAGAAGATATATTAAAGTTGTATAAGTCATTGGGGATGTGAAATATAGATTATTCTGTGCAGTGCCTGTTTCATGAACCCAGGTGTTTGCCATAGAGCGCTTAGTTTCTCGGATTATTGAGGACCTGTACATGCTAATCAATATCTGAATTAGGGTCGTTAAACCCTTGTCTTTTTGATTTTTTCTTGTCAAGTTAATTTTCGTGGCACGTTTCCCGCATTCTATGCTTATATAAGTCAGTGCCTTGGTGGTTGTTATCGTGTCAGAGTGAATGAGTTGTTCGTGGTGTCGCACAGTCGCTCCGCCGAGGTTCTGCTGGTGTTCCACAATCGAACTTGTAGTTTCCGTTTCCTTTTGGGGATCCTGCCGTTCCTCCGCACTTGGGTCCAGTCCTCCGAGAGCGCAGCGTGACAGCTGGGACCTATCTATTGGAAAGATATAATGACATTGAAACACATTAAAATTTTGCGGGGATGTTGCCGGGACTTAACTCCATGAGTCACTGCAAAGGTTGAATAGACTTTATTCCCTGGACCCTTATTCACGAGGAAATATTTGATGGAAAATTTTGAGGGGTATGAAGAGAGTAACTCACGCAGGCCTCCGTAAGACTTGAACTAGAGGTCACAGATTAAGGGTGAAAGGTGAAAAGGGGAACTTCTGCATTCAGAGGTCGGTGCGAGTGTGGAAAGTGCGGCCAGAAGAAATGGTGGATGCGGATTCGATTGCATCAGGTAACCAAAGTATGGACGAGTAGATAGATGGGAGGGTTATGGAGAATTATGGTCCGGAAGCGGGTCGATGGGTCAGAATAACAGTTCTGGGCGGATCGGTTGAACCAAAGGGCTGCCTTCTCTGCTGCACTGTTCTATATATCTGGAGGAAATATTGAGTCGGTAACTCGTCAATTCTTGATCCGACTGCTGATGGGGTATATTTGAATTAGAGTTCTTCTAGTCATAAGGTTTATTTTTCTTTTCAAGCGCTAGGCGAAGGACCCGACCTCACATCAACCTACCTGTGTTTGGACACTACCGTTGCTTGCCGTATCTGTAGGAATAGCCAATATAATATTCTGTCAGGCCGATATGTTGAGCTCTGTACTTAAAAGCAATCCCCCGCCACCCCCTCCCGCCCGCCAGCCAACCCTGTCCAAAATTCAGACCAAATATTTCTATCCATTCCATCCACCCCGCTTGCTTTACCGGTAGAAAGCAATCAAAAGGAATACATGGATCGGCTTGTAATTCGTGGGATCCCACGGGGAAGTATGGTCGCCTTCCAGAACATCACAATCTATGTGAACAACCTGACTGATGGGAAAAGGGTAATATTTCCAAACTAAGTAGGAATGTGAAGGACAATAAAATTGTTGCACGGTATTGAAGAAAAGTTTGCGATTTTCCATTTGCCAACCGGGAATGAAGTTTGCCGACTGCAACAAGAAATACACACAGGAATGTCTCACCGGTAACCCCGAAATTATTCAGCCATGAACCTTTCACGCTGTCATCATTGGCCTGTTAAGAAACTACACACGCAATAAAAGCCAGAGAATGGCCCTGTAACAGTCATGACTCTCCCGACCATCAAGAACATCTTCAAGACGCAGTGCCTGAAGCAGGCTCCATCTATCATGGCCTGTACAGCTGTCTGTGGCAATACCTTCCGCAGATTCGCCACCACAATTGCAAACATCCTCTCCACATCAACTCTATCAACATTCATTAGGTTTCCATGAGATCACCCCTCATTCTTCTGAATTCCAGCCATCGAATGCTCCTCATAGAAACCCTTCATTGTGGAATCGCTTTGGTGAACCTCCTTCGAACTTTCGCCAATGTCGGCATGCTCTTTCATAGATAAGGGGTTCAAAATATTCCAAGTGAGGACTCACCAGTGCCTTATAAAGCCTCAACTTTACATTCTTTTTTTTTAATATAATCTCATCCTCAATATGTGTGCTAACATCCCATTTGCCTTCCCCACACCAACTCAAGCTGCATAATAAACTCCAGGGAATCCTGCACAGTGACTCCCAAATCCCTTTGCACCTTAGATGTTTGAATTTTCACTCCATTTCAGAAATAGTCTGTGCTTTTATTTCTTCTACCAAAGTGCATGGCCATGCACTTTCTAACACTGTACGCCGACTGCTGCTTCTTTGCCCATTCTCCGAATCTGTCTGAGCCCTTCTGTAGCTTCTCTGAATTCTCAACACTGACTGCCCCTCCAGCTATCTTCCAGCATCTGCAAATTTGGCCACAGACCTATCAATTCCATCATCCATATCATTGACAATAACATAAAAAGAAGTGGTCCCAACAAAGTCCCCAGTGGAACATGACTAAAAAGGAACAACCAATCAGAATAAGATTCCTTCAATCCCATTCTTTGCCTCTTATTAATCAGACAACACTCCATCCATTCTAGTATGCGTTCTGTGACACCATTGGCTTCTTAACTTGCCAAGCAGCCTCACGCGTGGAATCTTCTCAAAGGCCTTCTGAAAATGCCAGTAAACAATATCCACCGATTCTCCTTTGTCTATCCGGCATGGTGTTCCTTCAAAGAATTCCAACAGATTTGTCAGGCAATATTTTCCCTAAAATAAACCATGCAGACTCGGGCCTATTTTCTCATGTGCTACCAAGTACTCTGAAAGCACATCCTGAACAATCGACTCTAAAGTTTTCCTGCCGATTGACTGGCCGATCATTTCCTTCCTTCTGCTCTCTCCATTTCTGAAGAATGGAGTGACATTTGTAATTTTCCAGTCCTCCAGATCCATGTCAGAATCCATTCATTCTTGAAAGATCAGTACTAATGCCTCCACAATCTCTTCAACCACCCTGGGGTGTAGACTATCTGGTCCATGTGACTGCTGGTGTGTTCCACAGTGAAGATGGATACAAAATACTTGTTTAGTTGGTCCACCATTTCTTTCATCCCCATTACCACTTACAAGCATCATTTTCTTCTGGTCCTATATCTACTCTTGCCTCTCTTTTACACTTTAGGTATCCGAAAAGACTGCTGCTCTACATGCTCACCTTCCCCCTTTAAAATATTGTTGACGTGATCAGATGTGTCTATCACGCCAACAGAATCTCGTCTCTATTCCTCTGACTTTGGGATCTCCTCTCACCATTACAGTCCTCTTTACCCCTGTTCTCTTCTAAGCCATAGCACCAGACTTAGTGCCGGAGACCTGCTTACTGTGGCTATCCCCCGTTACGTCGCCATCCCACCCCACCTCCCCGCCAACTGTATCCGTTGTTCAGGGGAATGGCCACATGGTAACTCTGCAATGGCTGCCAATTTCCCTTCCTTCTCCTGACAGCCACCCAGTGACCTGCACCCTGCAACCTAGGGTTAACTACCTCCCTGTAGCTCCTATCTATTAGTGTCCTCTATAAGCTGAAGCCCCAGCCTCTTAACACGTTCTCAGAGGAGCTGCAGCTCGGTGCACCTGGTGCAGATGTAGTTATCCAGAGGTCTGGAGGTCTCCCAGAGTTCCCATAACTCACACACAGAGCAAATCACTGCCCCTGGAGCCACTTTGCCCAAACAGAAGCAGAATGAAGAAGAAGAAACCTACCAGGTACTTAACTTGCCGAAGCCATTCCTGCACTGGCCAACTCGCACAAGCACTCTGCTTGTCCTTCCTTACAGTCTCAGTACACAATGCATCAACCTATATACCAACTGCCCCATCCTCAGCTCTATCAGTCTAGTTTCCATCCCCCTGACAAATGAGTTTAAACCCTACTCAACAGCTCTAGCAAACTTGCCTGCAAGGATATTGTTCCCCCTCAGGTTCGTGTGTAACCAATCCTTTTTGTACAAATCACACTGTACCTTGCTTAGCAGAGATCCCAATGATCTAGAAAGATTAAACCTTGCTCCCTGCACTAACTCCTCTGTATTCATCTAACAAAGCATTCTATTCTTACCCTCACTGACATGTGTCAAAGGCAGCAATCCAAGGATAACTACCATGGAAGTCTGCTTTTCAGCTTTTACCAAACTCTAATAATCTTCCCCTCCACTATTAGATTTCTGATTGGACCAGGTGCCCATGAACAGCCCCTCACTATTCCTCCTTTGATCTACTATTTTGTTCTTGAAAATGATAGTAATTTTTATGTCTTTCACTCTACTGCTGCAGCTAAACAACACATTTCACAATATATGTCAGTGACAATAAACGTGATTATGCGGTCCTATATAGATAAAGTGAATATGGAGAGGACGTTTCCTATCTTGTGCTGGAGGGCACGATTTCAGAATAAAAGGACATCCCCTTCGCCTGGAGATGAAGAGGGATTTATTTCGCAGTGAGTCTGGGGAATTCATGGCAATGGAGGTCAAGTCATTGGGTATATTTAAACTGGCGGTTGATAGGTTCTTGATTAGTAATGTTGTCAAAGGTTACAAGAAGATGGCAAAAGAATGTTGTTGAGAAGGCTAATTAAGCAGTGATGATCAAATGGCAAAACAGGTTTGATGAACAAATGGCCTAATTCTGCTCCTGTGCCTTCTGGTCTTATGGTCTTATTCTGATTCTGATGCAGCCCCCGAAAGTAAATATCCAGACAATTATGAAAAAGAATGATATATTGGCCTCCATTGCAGGACGATTTGAGTATAGGTGCAAAGGTGACACACTTTAATGAAATGGGATATGGAGTACTATTTTTGATTATTGTTTTCTTATCTGAATAAAGATATGCCTGCTAAAGTGAAAGTGAGGAAAACATTCTACTAACTCTAGGATCATCGAGAAGTATGGCAGAGGAACAGGACTTCCAAATCTGTGTCAAAGATAAGGGGACAATTTTAATCCTATTCCTACATTAATCCGATTTTGTTCTCATACATCCACATCAGTTCCCCAATCAGTTCATGTTGGAGAAGTGAGTAAAATCTGGAGCACTAGTAGCCGGTCACAGGATTTCAGGAAGGCACTTGAACTGGCTCTCATGCATGGGCTATTTAGAAAGTAATGAGGCATGGGATCCAAGGAGACCTTGCATTGTGGAGCTGGAATTGGCTAGCCCACAGAAAGCAAAGTGTGGATGCTGATGGTTCGTATTCTGCATGGAAGACGGTGACCAGTGGTGATCTGCAAGGATCTGTTCTGGGACCCCTCATCTTTGAGATTTTTTTTAATGACCTGGATGAGGAAGGAGGGTGGGTTAGTAAGTTTTCTGATGACACAAATGTTGGGGTTGTTGTGGGTAGTCTAGAAGGTTGTCGGAGATTGCAGCGGGACATCAATAGGATGCAGAGGTGGGCCGCGAAGTGGCATTTGGAGTTCAACCCAGACTGGTGTGAAGTGGTTCATTTCGGTAGGTCAAATTTGAAAACAGGATATGATATTAATGGCAAAACTCTTGGTAGTGTGAAGGATCAATGAGATCTTGGGATCCGTGTCCATAGGACACTCAAAGCTGCTGCACAGGTCGTCAGTGTTGTTAAGAAGCCCAATGGTGTGAGGGCTTTCATCAACAGTGGAATTGGGTTCAAGAGCCATGAGTTAATGTTAAAGCTACATAAGACCTCAGTTAGATCCCAATTGGAGTATTGTGTTCAGTTCTGGTCACCTCACTACAGGAAGGATGTGGATACTACAGAGAGAGTGCAGAGCAGATTTACAAGGATGTTGCCTGGATTGGGGAGCATGCCCTATGAGAATAGGTTGAGTAAACTTGGACTTTTCTCTTGGGAGCGATGGAGGATGAGAGGTGACCTGATAGAGATATATAAGATGATAAGACGCATTGATCATGTGGATAGTCAGAGGCTTTTTCCCAGGGCTGAAATGGCTATCACCAGGGGGCATAGTTTTAAGGTGCTTGGAAGTAGGTACAAGGGGGATGTCAGAGGTAAGTTTTTTACACAGAGAGTCGTGGGTGCATGGAAAACACTGCCAGTGACAGTGGTAGAGGTGGATACGATAGGGTCTTTTAAGAGACTCTTAGATAGGTACATGGGGCTCAGAAAAATAGAGGGCTAGGCAGTAGGAAAATTCTAGGTAGTTCTAGAGTAGGTTACATGGTCAGCACAACATAGTGGGCCGAAAGGCCTGTAGCGTGTAAAGTCCTATGATTTCTGTAAAAATATGCAAAATCTACACAGACAGAACCAGAATAAGGATTGGACAAGGATTTCTGCAGATGTGAGGCAGCAGTTTTACTCTCTGCAGCCATTCCTCCACTCTTGCCTACAACCATAAAAAGAGGCAACATACTGACCATATGCGCCAGATCCTATTCAGTGTCACATTTCCCATGTCATTCATTGATGTTATAATAACACCTCTCTGCTGCAACACTATATATGTTTATCATTATGTTGTGCATGCTGAGTTAAACTCCTAAAGCAGGTGTTGCCAAGCTGGGGTTCATGCATCCCTTGCTTAATGGTATTGGTCCATGACATTAAAAAAGTAGAACCCCTGTACTAAAGGGACCTTGAGAATACAATATGTCATCAACATTATCCTCAACACTTGCTTTGGGAGCAGTGGTTAAAATGGCTAGGAACGGCTTTATATTGTATCTTCAATATCGCAAGCTGTCTGCAGGCTGTTCACATATGAACTTCCAGCTCAGCTTCATTCCCTGTTCAATATTCCATTTGTCTGGGGAAAGATTATGTGTGATTCCCTCCAGCTCAAGCAAGGCTTCAAACTCAAGAGCACTGCAAGAGCTTAATGGTCAAACAACAACTATGGAGGCAAAGATGAATGTCAAAGTTTTAGTCCTGATGTAAGCTGATGAGCCTAAATGCTGGAGTAGATCTTTTGCCTCCACGGATGCTGTTTAAGGTGCTGAGTCCCTCCAGAATGTATCAGGATATTGCTGATCCGTGGCATAATTCTGCCAGGATAGAATAAGGGAACAGTTTAAGTATCCAAACTGATTAAGTGAGAAGGACACCTTGTGTGGACAAGTTGGGAATGAAGTTGAATCCAGATCTGGAAAATGGAAGAAGAAACATAATCTTGGAGTGATTTCCAATGATGGGGAAGAAGGGTGGGATTTTTTGGAAAGAAGAGGAAGGAAGACTTTCACGTATTGATTAAATTTGACCTGGACAGCCTTCACCCATCAATTTCATCAAGTTAACTAGAGAGTTGCAATCTGCTTAGTGAGATATAGATTATGCTTGTACTTTGAGAGGAGAGAATGCATTAATCATTTAAGGGTCAAAAACTGGGTGAGAAGGCATTACGTTTGAAAACTTTGCTTTGCAAAAAGATAGGACCAATGTTGCCTATTGAAAATATCATAATGGGTGTTTCAGTGGAGATTTCAATAGAGGAGGTTAAATCTTATTTATTAGGAGTTAAGTCTGTGGAAGCAAAAATATTTCAAGTAATTAGAGATGGGGAAAGATGGATAGTTTATCTGTATTGATCTACTCTGATGAGGTGAATCTTCTGAAAGCTAGTTTAGTGTATGTTAGTTGTAATTTACAAGCTTGTATTCCACCTCTGCTTAGATGTTATAAATGCCAGAGGTTTGGGCATATTGCGGTGGTATGTTGTGGGAAATTAAGGTGTATCAAGTGTGGGTGCGGGTGGAGGGAACATAAATATGAAGACTGTGGCAAAGGTGTAATTTTTAACTGTTGTAATTGTGGAGGAGGACATAGTGCAGGTTATAGAAGATGCAAAGTGCTTAAGAAGGCAGCTGAAATACAGTAGGTTAAATTACAGTTGGCTGTGTCTTATGCAGCGGCCTTGCAAAAAGTTAAACCTAATATTGATATCACCAGTCAGAGAACAGACTGTGTGTTGGCATCACAGTCCTCTTATTAGAGATACTTTATGAGTGGATAAAATGAGGTTGGTGATGTTTATAATGGCTGAGGTGAATTGTACTGTTTGGACATTTTGTTGTACTGAGAAAAGTAAAATTATTGTGAAAGCTGCAGAAAAGTATCTTGTTAATTGGTTTTCTGTGGGAAGCTGTAAATGAAACTCTGATGAATGGGGTATCTGTATCCCTGCCTACTTGTGGAGGTACATAATGGGATTAAAAATATTGCAGTTGAATGCAAGAAGGCTGATTTCTAATGGTCATGATATTAAGAAGTTTATTTCTGATTTGTTGAACCCTCCTGATGTTATATGTGTTCCGGAAACCTGGTTGTTTCCACATCTAAGTTTTTCTTTGAAGGATTATATTGTTATTAGGCATGTTAGACGATATTCCCTCTATTTTGCAATGATCAGTGTGTGCAAATGTCTTGTGCTGTGCAATCGTTTTTAAGGTGACAACAATATGTATGCACTGAATTTTTAAGTGGAAGTCAACCTAAGCCATTCTGAGGATAATAAACTAGCAAGTCCCATTTGTCGTTCATTGTTTAAAAGGAATATAATTATACATAGCAATGAGTCTTGTTTCTCATATACTATATGACAACATGTAACAATATCAATCTTTTTACATATTGCAAAGCTTAGCAGGCCTACAGCGGGTCATGAAGGATTTTCTCGCCGGAGCCTTTGCACACTCCGTATGTGATTTGCTTGGTAAATGATACTTAAAAAGTCAAGTTTCCATATATCACTCCACTTCTTCCCCCTTGCAAATTCTCCAGCAACTTTTACATTGTGATGATCAATGCAGGTAGCACTGGTTTCCGTATTGCAGGGGTCCCCAACCTTTTCTGCACTGCGGCCCGGTTTCATATTGACAATATTCTTGCGGACCGGCTGACCCGGGGGGTGGGGGGGTGTAGGGTTGCCAACGGACAAGAGTAGAGCCAAATACGTTGTTTACACAGAGAGACTACAATGACCATGAAGCCTTGCGCGGGCACCAGTGCGCATGCATGTACGTGCCCATTTTTCTACAATCGTTTTTGGCGATTCAGCTCAGGGGTGGGTGGGGGGGGGTGTTAATCACGACCGGAATATAGGTGATAAATGGCTGATACACTCAATTTTGTTTCTAAAAGGGTTTATCTAATGTATTTAATATTAGACATACAGCACATATTTTCCTCGCATGAATGTAGCGATGTCAATTATCAGGGAAGGACAGGGGAGCTTGAGGTAAGTGTTGAACGAACTTCCAGTAGAAGTGGTAGAGGCAGGTTCGATATTATCATTAAAGAAAAATTGGATAGGTATATGGACAGGAAAGGAATGGAGGGTTATGGGCTGAGTGCAGGTCGGTGGGACGAGGTGAGAGTAGCGTTCGGCACGGACTAGAAGGGCAGAGGTGGCCTGTTTCCATGCTATAATTGTTGTATGGTTATGTAAGTAAGTCAATATAACATAACATTTTAAGTAACGTTTGGATATTAAACACACAGCACATATTTTCCCCTATGTACATATAAAATCATTGCAACACACCAATATCGCTGGATCAGTGGGAGCCTTGGGTTGAATACTTGTTTTCCTGTAACAAGACGATCCTATCGAGGGGTGATGGGAGACAGCGATACTTGACGGAGGTTCCTTATGTCCAGTCTGTTCTGCAATTTAGTTTTTGTTGCATTCATCGCAGAGATATGTTGGAAATAGAAGCAACATTTTCAGTTCTTTCATGGCTATCTCAGGATATTCAGCCTTGACTTTGATCCAGAATGCCGGCAGAAATGTTATGTCAAACATACTTTTCAGCCTGCCATCATTTGCAAGCTCGAAGAGTTGATCTCCTTCCTGCGCTGACATGGATGGCGTGCAGGTAATGACCTCACATGCGTAATGGCTCAACAGTGCGTGACAAGGAATGAGGAAAGGTGCAGCTGACTCATATCGCCAAATCATACCGTTTCCTCGCGGCTCGGTAGTGCATGCTCTGCGGTCTGGTACCGATCCGCGGCCCGGTGGTTGGGGACCGCTGCCGTATTGTATATAAATACAGTATTTCCCATAGTTACATGTTCCTAATCTCATGAGCTTTCAGTGTAGCAGTTTTTCTTGTTTCATTAAGCTATTGTACTCTAAATGAACTCTTTTCCCCTTTGCTTCTTTGGAATTCAACATGATGCTTCAATAATTTTTTCAATAAAAACATAAAAAATAAACCAGCTCCGAAATTTGTAGACAAATCATCGTTTCCTTCTGATTCTTGTTTAAATGGATTTGAGTTGGCGTATTGATGTTTTTCTTTTGTGGAAGCTTGTATGGCGTATAGCTCCGGGGTTGTGCTCCCAATGTGTTTTTTCCCCTTTTTTTTCTGGTAGTAGGGATTTTATTTTTTAGTTAGTGGGGGTTCTTTTTTCCTTCTTTCTTTTTTTCCCAAAAAAATAGTTTTAACATTTGATTTTTTTTCTTATTATTGATATATTGTTTAGCTTTGTTAATCAGTTATTTGATAATTTAATTCTCATTGTACATATTGACATGTTGACTTGATTACTTTAATGCATTTTTTGTTGATCTTCAATAATAACCAATAAAAAGATTTTAAAAGGAAATGAAAACGACAAATCATCGCAAGCTCCACATTGTCACCACCGTCTGCATCAGAGAACAGAAAGGGAAATGTGATTGTGCACAATTGTGAGATAAACTTAACTTGCCAATGATGTAGAGGGTGGCAACCTTTTGTGTGTGCATTTTGAATTCTTTTGAGCGCTAGTGGAAAAAGATGTGTACACACGCACATCTTAGAGGGAACATTAGTGATAGCTTAGTTGGCAGAGGGGGTGGTGTTGCCAGATTTATAAGGAAATGGATGGTATATAGAGTTATAGATTATAGACTATAGATAGATTATAGATTATGAGGACACGCAGTCCTCTTTTATTGTCATTTAGTAATGCATGCATTAAGAAATGATACAATTTGTTCCTCCAGAATGCCATCACAGAAACACAAGACAAACCAAGACTAAAAAAACTGACAAAAACCACATAATTATAACATATAGTTACAACAGTGCAAGCAATACCGTAATTTGATAGAAGAACAGACCATGGGCACGGTAAAGAAAGTCTCAAAGTCTCTCAAAAGTCCCATCACCTCCCGCAGACGGTTGAAGGAAGAAAACTCTTCCTGCCATGAGCTTCCAGCACCACAAACTTGCCGATGCAGCATCCTGGAAGCACCCGACCACAGTCCGACTCTGAGTCCGTTTGAAAACTTCGAGCCTCCGACCAGCTCTCCGACACCAAGCACCATCTCTGCTGAGCGCTTCGACCCTGGCCCTGGCAACAGGCAACAGGCAAAGCTGAGGATTTGGGGCCTTCCCCTCCGGAGATTCTCGATCGCACAGTAGCAGTGGCAGCGAAGCAGGCATTTCAGAAGTTTCTCCAGATGTTCCTCAATGCTTCTCACAGCTGTTTCCATCAAATCAGGATTGTGCACGGCATCCTACTTCACAAATACGATATCAATTCGGAGCGGCTGCGCGCGCTGCGTCACGCTGCCATCTTCTCCTCCCCTCCCATGGATGTGAATGAAACAAATGAGGCACTTGTAGTAGAAATGCTTGATTCAACAGGTAGGGATATTAAAATGGTTAATTTTTACAACTCTTGTGGTAAACTTTTGACTTGTTAGGAAATATATGTAACTCTCACTCGCTTAGGGTTGTATGGTGTGCACATAGTTCACTGTGGGGTTGCTTGCAGAATGATAGTAATATTTGATTGTAAATGAATTTTTAGATATTTCACATAGAACATTGAAATTTACAGCTCATTACAGGCCCTTTGCCCCACAATGTTGTGCCGACCATGTACCCTACTCTAGCGACTGCCTAGAATTTCCCTACTGCATAGCCCTCTATTTTTCTAAACTCTATGTACCTATCTAAGAGGCTCTTAAAAGACCCTGTTGTATCCGCTTTCACCACCACCACCAGCAGTGCATTCAATGCACCCAGCACTCTCTGTGTGAAAAACTTTCCCCTCGGTACCTACTTCCAAGCACATAAAACTATGCACCCCGCCCCCCCCGTGTTAGCCTTTTCAGCCCTGGGAAAAAGCCTCTGACTATCCACACGATCAATGCCCCTCATCATCTTATACACCTCTATCAGGTCACCTCTCATCCTCCGTCGCTCCAAGGAGAAAAGGCCAAGTACATGCAACCTATTCTCTTAAGGTATGCCCTCCAATCCAGGCAACATCCTTGTAAATCTCCTCTGCACTCCCTCTGTAGTATCCACATCCTTCCTCAGTGAGGTCACCAGAACTGAACACAGTACTCTAAGTGGGGTCTGACCAAGGTCTTTTATAGCTGTAACATTAACTCATGATTCTTGAACTCAGTCCCACGGTTGATGAATGCCAACAGAACATACACCTTCTTAACATCTCTTTCAACCTGCGCAGAAGCTTTGAGTGTCCTATCGACACAGACCCCAAGATCTCTCAGATCCTCCACAATGTCAGGAGTCTTACCATTTATATTATATTCTGTTTTCAAATTGGACCTACCAAAATGAACCACTTCAGACTTTTCTGGGTTGAAGTCCAGCTGTCACTTCTCAGCCCAGTTCTGCATCCTATTGATGTCTTGTTGTAACCTCTGACAAACCTCCAAACTATCCACAACACCCCCAACCCACTGTGTCATCAGCAAACTTGCTAATCCATCCTTTTACTTTTTCATCCAGGTCATTTTATAAAAATCACAAAGAGAACAGATCCCTGCGGAACACCACTGGTCACTGACCTCCATACAGAATACAAACCATCTACAACCACCCTTTGCCTTCCTTGGGCAAGCTAGTTCTGGATCCACGAAGCAAGGTATCCTTGGATCCCATGCCTTCTTACTTTCTGAAGGAGCCTTGCATGGGGAACTTTATCAAATGCCTTAATGAAATCCATATGCACTGCATCCACTGCTCTACCTTCATCAATGCATTTTGTTATATCCTCAAAGAATTCAATCAGGCTCGTAAGGCATGACCTGCCCTTGACAAAGCCATGCTAACTATCCCTAATCAGATTATCAGAATCAGAATCAGTTTTATTATCACCGGCATGTATATGAAATTTGTTAACTTAGCAGCAGCAGTTCAATGTAATACATAATCTAGCAGAGAGAGAAAATGATAATAATAATAATAAATAAAATAAAATACAATAAATAAACAGGTAAATCAATTACATATATTAAATAGATTTTTTAAAATGTGCAAAAACAGAAATACTGTATATTAAAAAACACGAGCTAGTGTGCAAAGCTTCAATATCCATTTCAGAATCAGATGGCAGAAGGGAAGAAGCTGTTCCTGAATCACTGAGTGTGTGCCTTCAGGCTTCTGTATCTCCTACCTGATGGTAACAGTGAGAAAAGGGCATGGCCTGGGTGCTGGAGGTCGTTAACAATGGATGCTGCCTTTCTGAGACACAGCTCCCTGAAGATGTCCTGGGTACTTTGTAGGCTCATACCCAAGATGGAGCTGACTAGATTTACAACTCTCTACATCTCCTTTCGGTCCTGTGCAGTAGCCCCTCCATACCAGACAGTGATGCAGCCTGTCAGAATGCTCTCCATGGTGCAACTATAGAAGTTTCTGAGTGTATATGTTGACATGCCAAATCTCTTCAAACTCCTAATAAAGTATAGCCGCTGTCTTGCCTTCTTTATAACTACATCGATACTTTGGGACCAGGTTAGAACGTCGAGCTCTGTAACAATCTACCGATGCTCACCACTAAAATCGAGGTGAGAAGATTGCAACTAATGGGGCACTGTCTACACCACCCCAAGCTACCTGCCAGCCTAGTCATCATATGGGAGCCCAAGCACGGGAGGATGAACCCTGGGTGCCCTCCCAAGACTATGGTCAACACGCTCCTAGAAGACAGCGGCGTGGCTAATGTAGATGAACTGAACACACTGATGAGGGAGAGGGTGAAGTGGAGGGTCTGTCATCGTGCCCGACGCCGGCCCCCTAGGCCTGAGTCGACGTAGTAGTAGTAGTAGTAGTAGTTGTAGTAGTAGTAGTAGTAGTAGTAGTTAGATCCTCAGAGATCTTGACACCCAGGAACTTGAAGCTGCTCACTCTCTCCACTTCTGATCCCTCTATGAGGATTGGTATGTGTTCCTTTGTCTTACCCTTCCCGAAGTCCACAATCAGCTCTTTCGTCTTACTGACGTTGAGTGCCAGGTTGTTGCTGCGACACCACTCCACTAGTTGGCATATCTCACTCCTGTATGCCCCCTCATCACCACCTGAGATTCTACCAACAATGGTTGTATCATCAGCAAATTTATAGATGGTATTTGAGCTATACCTAGCCACAAAATTATGTTTATATAGAGAGTAGAGCGGTGGGCTAAGCACACACTCCTGAGGTGCGCCAGTGTTGATTGTCAGCGAGGAGGATATGTTATCACCAATCCTCACAGACTGTGGTCCTCAGGTTAGGAAGCTGATTATCCATTTGCAGAGGGAGGTACAGAGGCCTAGGTTCTGCAACTTCTCAATCAGGATTTTGGGAATGATGGTATTAAATGCTGAGCTATAGTTGACGAACAGCATCCTGAAGTAGGTGTTTGTGTTGTCTAGGTGATCTAAAGCCACGTGAAGAGCCATTGAGATTGCGTCTGCTGTTGATCTATTGTGGCATAGGCAAATTACATTGGGTCCAGGTCCTTGCTGAGGCAGGAGTTCAGTCTAGTTATAACCAACCTCTCAAAGTATTTCACCACTGTCGATGTGAGTGCTACCGGGTGATAGTCATTAAGGCAGCCCATATTTTTCCTCTTAGGCACTGGTATAATTGTTGCCTTTTTGAAGCAAGTGGGAACTTCTGCCCGTAGCAGTGAGAGGTTGAAAATGTCCTTGAATACTCCCGCTAGTTGGTTGGCACAGGTTTTTAGAGCCTTATCAGATACTCCATCAGGACCTTCTGCCTTGTGAAGGTTCACTCTCTTTAAGGATAGCCCAACATCAGCCACTGAGACAGAGATCACAGAGTCATCAGATGCAGCAGGGATCGTCACAGCTGTAGTTATACATCTCCAAATGCTCATAAATCCTGCTTCTCAGAATCTTCTCCAACAACTTGCCCACCACTGAAGTGAGATTCACTGGTCTTTAATTTCCTGGGTTATCTCTTCTCCCTTTCTTGAACAAGGGAACCAATCCCCTGGTTCTTCTCTGGTCCCTATTGATGACGCAAAGTTCATCGCAAGAGGCTCAGCAATCTCCTCCTTCGCTTCTCACAGAAGCATGGGGTATATCTCGTCCGGTCCCGGTGACTTATCTAACTTAGTGCTTTTCAAAAGCTTCAGCACATTCTCTTTCTTAATGTCAACATGCTCAAGTGTTTCAGTCCACTGTAAATCATCCCTGCAATTGCCAAGGTCTTTTTTCCTGGTGAATACTGAAGCGAAGTATTCATTAAGTACTTCCGCTACCTCCTCTGACTCCATGCACACGTTTCCACTATCACACCTGATTGGTCCTATTCTCACACGGCTCATCCCTTCCTCTTCACATACTTGTACAATGCCTTGGGGGTTTCCTTAATACTGCACCCCAAGCCTTCTCATGGCCCCCCACCCCCCGACTCTCCTATTCCATTCTTAGGCTCCTTCCTAGCAACCCTGCAATTTTCTAGAGCTCTAACAGAACCTAGTTTCTTGAGCCTTTCGTAAGCTTTTCTTTTCTTCTTAACTAGATTTTCTACATCCTTTGTACACCATGGTTCCTTAACTCTACCATCCTTTCCCTGTTTCAATGGAACATACCTACGCAGAACGCCATGCAAATGTTCCCTGAACATTTGCCACATTACTGCCATGCATTTCCCTGAGAACATCTTCTCCCAATTTATGCTGCCAAGTTCCTGCCTAATAGCATCATATTTCCCCCTACCCCAATTAAATGATTTCCCAAATTGTCTGCTTCTGTCCCTCTCCAGCACTATGGTGAAGGAGATAGAGTTGTGGTCACTACCGAAAGATCTGACACCTGACCAGGTTCATTTCCCAGTACTAGATCCTGTACAGCCTCTCCTCTAGTTGGCTTATCTGCATATTGTATCAGGAAACCATCCTGAAGCCACCTAACAAACTTCACCTCATCTAAACCCCTTGAGCTAAGGAAATGCCAATCAATATTAGGAAAGTTAAAATCTCCCATCACAACAACCCTATTATTATTGCACCATTCCTGAACCTGCCTCCCTATCTGCTCCTCGATATCCCTACCACTGTTGGAGGGTCTATAACAAACACCCGGTAGAGTTATTGCCCCTTTCCTGTTTCTGACTTCCACCCACACTGACTCAGTAGACCATCCCTCCATGACTTCTTCCCTTTCTGCAGCCATGACACTATCCCTAATTAGCAATGCCACACCCCACCTCTTTTGCTTCCCTCTCTGTTCTTTTTGAAACATCTAAAGCCTGGCACACTCAGCATCCATTCCTGCTCCTGAGACATGCAAGTTTCTGTAATGGCCACAAAGTCAAAGTTCCGCATATTGATCCATGCTCTAAGTTCATCCGCGTTGTTTATGATACTCCTTGCATTAAAATGGACAACATCAGGCTGAGTACATCTTTGCTCTAACATCTGCCTATCCTTCCTCACAAACTCCCTACAAGCTGTCTCTACTTGTGCTCCAACCTCCCCATGCTCTGCCTCTTCACTTCGGTTCCCACCCCCTTGCAAATCTAGTTTAAATGCTCCCCAATAACGTTAGCAAACCTCCCCGCCAGAATATTGGTCCCCCTCGGATTCAAGTACAAACCGTCCTTTCTGTACAGGTCACACCTGCCCCAGAAGAGGTCCCAATGATTCAAACATCTGAATCCCTGGCCCCTGCTCCAATCCTTCAGCCACACATTTATCTTCCACCTCATTCTATTCCTATCCTCACTGCCGTATAGCATAGGTGGCAATCCCGAGATTACTACCTTTGAGGTCCTGCTTCTCAGCTTCCTTCTTAATGCCCTGTACTCTGCTTTCAGGACCTCCACCCTTTTTCTACCCATGCCATTGGTACCAATATGTACCATGACCTCTGGCTGCTCACCCTCCCATTTCAGGATATTGTGGGCGCATTCAGGAACATCACGAACCCTGGCAACTGGGAGGCAACCTACCATCCTTGTTTCTTTTTCACATCCACAGAATCCCCTATCTGTCCCCCTAACTATATAACCGCTGCCCTCCTCTTCCTTTCCCTCCTCTTCTGAGCCACAGGGCCAGACTCAGTGCCAGAGGCACGGCCGCTGTTGCTTCCCCCAGGTAGGTCACCACCACCCCCCCAACAGCACTCAAAATGGAGTACTTATTGTTAATGGGGACAGCCACAGTGGTGTTCTCCCCCATCTGATGCCCTTTCTTCCCTCTCCTGATGGTCCACCCACTTATCTGTCTCCTGTGGCCCAGGGATGACTACCTGCCTGTAGCTCCTGTCTATCACCTCCTCACTCTGCCTAACGAGCTGAAGGTCATCGAGCTGCAGCTGCGGTTCCCTAACTCGGTCTCTAAAGAGCTGCAGCTCCATGCATCTGGTGTAGATGTGGCCATCGGGGAGGCTCAAAGTCTCCTGGACATCCCACATCTGACACCCAGAACAGAAAACTGGCCTCACAAGTCATACCCACTATTCTAATGCACCAAGCCCCACGAAACGTTCCTTCTTTAAACTCTTCTCCCCGACCTGTGCGAAGCTCTCTCCCTCTTCGAATTGATTGGTCTACTGCTAATGCTTGCGTGTCTTAATGGGAGAGGTACAAGATTGGTGTTCATAATAATTTTGAAACTGCTATAGGTTTAACCTTAGTTTCAAACATTCGGGCTGGAGTGAGTGTGTGGGATGTGATGGGTGATGAAGCGTTGGGGAGTGATCATTTTCCTATAATTATAAGCTTGAGTTTGGATTTATTTAGGGGACACTTTTAGGAAGTTGGAATTTTGATAAAGCAAACTGGGAGAAGTTTAAAGTTTTACGTGATGAATGTCTGTCAGGGCTGAACGTTGAAGATGATGTGGATTTTTGTAATGAAAGGTTGTCTCACATTATTCATCAAACTGTATTGGAAGGGATTCCTATTAAAAAGGGCATTAATAGGAGAAAGGCTGTATCATCATAGACCGAGGAGTGTGCGGAGGCAATTAGGGAGAGAAATAATGCATTTAGGAAAAGTTAGACATTAAATATTATTCTCCAAGTGACCTTATTATGTAGACAAGAGAACAAGCCATAATGAAAATTACAAAATGGTTTACTGGAGCTCATAATTTGATCGTATTTCAAGGGATATTAAACTTGGAGATGTTTGGGGAATGATTAAGAAAATGGGGTGGGATTCGTAGGGCTAATAACGTTCCAGCATCTATAAAAGGTAAAATGATTGGTATTGAAACCGGGAAAGTTGTGTAACTGGCTAGGTCATTTGCTGCGATTCATAATGAAGATAGTTCCAGTGAAGTGTTTGCTGTGTACATACATCTATTGATGCTTCTGGACACATCTTCAGTGATGTTCCTGGAATCATCAGGTGTTTCAGGTCTTTCAACATCATACAACCTCCTCCAGGTGACCCAACTGGGGCTGATCAGACCCCAGGTTGTGTCCAGATGGCTAGCTTCTTATGACTCCATGGCTCCCCTCTTTTGAGCCACAGCCATCTTGAGGCCCTCTCTGCCGCATCGGTGGTACTGCGGATGGCTCTCCTCTTCCTCTCTCCCTCGATGCCCAAAATGCTGAAGGCTCTAACTAAAGAATGGGCTATGAATCCCCTACAACCAACCTCCACTGGGAGACACCTCGCTCTCCATCCAGCCTGCTGACAGTTGCTGACCAGTCCTGCGCACTTGGAGAGCTTCCTTTCAAAGCCCTCTTCCAAGCTATCTTCCCATGGGAATGTCAGCTCCAGCAGCACCACTTGCTTAGTAGACTCAGACACTAGGACAATGTCTGGTTGCAGGGTGGTGGCTGCGATATGGTTGGGAAACTTCAGCTGCCCTTCGAGGTCCACCAACAGCTGCCAGTCCCTTGCAGAGGTCAGAATGCCTGCAGATGTTCTTTTGGCAGGTATTGGCTGCTCCCCAGCTCTGACAAAGGCAATGGTCTGCTTGGAGGGTCGGGACCGCTTCGCCCACTCAACTCCTGCGCTGACGGCTTCAGCGATGGTCTTCAGAACCTGATCATGCCTTCACCTGTACTGTCCCTCACCAAGTGCCCTTGCACAGCCGCTGAGGATGTGCTCCAGGGTTCGTCGCTTGGAGCACAGTGGGCACGCAGATGACTCTGCCTTGCCCCATGTGTGCAGGTTTGATGGGCTTGGAAGCACATCATACACTGCCTGGATGAGAAATTGGATGCGGTGTGGTTCGGCTTTCTAAAGATCAGCCCAGGTCACTTTCCTCTCAATCGCATTCTCCCACCTTGTCCAAGCTCCCTGTCGCTTTATTCCCACCCCCTTGCAGGCTCTCGTCTCCTCCTGAACTAGACAACGCCTTTCCTTCCCTCTGGTGTCCATTTGGGGAGTTGGAAAGGATCCTAGCCCAGCTCGGCCTCGTGTGACCACTCCCACCAGCCTCCTGTGACTCAGCCTCGCCTCTGCCTCCTGATCAGCTTCCTCTGCCCTCCACTTCCTGCCAGTACTTACTTGGATCCCTGCTCTAGCCACTTTCGGGTCACTTGAGTCCCTATACTGTAAGCACTTCTCTGGCTCTTGTTACCTTGAATTCTTCCTCCAAGGATTTGAAGGGCAGTTGCAGTTTCTTGTGGTGTCCATAGAGTGCGATGCTGCTCAGGCTCTTTGGCAGCCCCAGCCATCTCCTGAGGTGACACTCACAACACGCTGGAGGAACTCAGCAGGTCGGGCAGCATCTGTGGAAAAGATCAGTCGACGTTCCGGCCCGAAACGTCGACTGATCTTTTCCACGGATGCTGCTCGATCTACTGAGTTCTTCCAGCCTGTTGTGAGTGTTGCTTTGACCCCAGCATCTGCAGATTATTTTTTGTTTATATCTCCTGAGGTGGTTGCTAACCCTGCTCTCTAAGGTTTCAACTGTCAAGATCGGAACTGCATAGACGAGGAGGGGCCACAGGATTCTGGGAAGAACGCCATGCTGATTCACTCAGGCTTTAAACTTCCCAGGTAGGCCAGACTTGTCCATAGATTTCAGCCAGCCATCCAACTCAGTGCGGGTTGCCTGAATGGATGTTGTGTCCCTTAAAGAGCTGTCAAAAACTTTGCTTAAGCTCTTGACTGGCTTTTCTGTGATGGTTGGGACGGCTGTGCCTGCGATGCTGAACCGGAACTTGTTCTCCACCTTCCCTTTCCTCAGCACCATCGATCTTGATTTGGCAGGTTTGAAACGCATCCGGGCCCACTCCACCAGCTTTTCAAGCCCTTGCAGTATCCATCGGCAGCCTGGGACTGATTCTGTGGTGAGTGTGAGGTCATCCATGAATGCCCTGATAGGTGGTTGCCGTTGAGCAGAATTCATTCTGGGCCGTCTGCACTCTGGTTCAGCAGACTTAGTGAGCATGTTCATGGCTAGGGAGAACAGTGTCACTGAGATAGTGCACCCTGTGATGATGCTGATCTCCACCTTGTGCCAGCTTGATGTAATTGCTCCTGAAGAGACCCTCATCCTGAAGTTGCTGTAATAATCAGTGATAAGGTCTCTGATCCTGCTGGGTTTGTGATATTTGGTCAGTGTGATCTGCACCAGCTTGTGCGGAATGGAGCCATATGCGTTTGCCAGGTCGAGCCACAACACTGACAGGTTGCCCTTGTTCTCTCTGGCCTCCCTGATGAGCTGTGTCACCACACCGATGTGCTCCAGACAGCCCGGCATCCCTGAAATGCCACCCTTCTGGACTGATGTATCAATATAGGTGTTCTTTGCTAGGTAGGTGCACAACCGGTTGGAAACTGCACTGAAGAAGATCTTCGCCTCGACACACAGCAGGGAGATGATGCGAAACTGATCTATCTGGGTGGCATTTTCCTCCTTCGGGATCCTCACCCCTTCAGCCACTCTTCGCTGTTCTGGGATCTTCCCCCTTCTCCAGAAGATTCTCAGGATCTTCCACAGACGCAGCAGGAGTTTGGGGCAGTTCTTGTACACTTTGTACGAGGTGTTGCTTGGTCCTGGAGCCGAGCTTGCCCTTGCTTTGCTGACGACCTCTCTGACTTCCTTTAGTTGCAGCTCTGACATGTCGAACTGCACATCCGGTTCAGGTGGGTCTATTAGGATGTCGCACTCTCCCAACTCCTGCTCTCTTTCAGGATCATTATATATCTTCTTCAGATGTTGGTCTATGTCTTCCTGCGAACAGGCCAGTTTCCCACTGCGCTTCTCCCCCAGCAACTCCTTGGTGAACTTGAAGGGGTTGGTGATAAAGGCAGCACGTTTTCGGGCCCTTTCACGACGCCGCCTCCGATGCCACTCTGCCCGGTGGAGAACCCTGATCTTCTTTCGTAGTATGCACATCAGCTGGGCCAAGCCAATGCGCTCCTCTTCTCCTGCCTCCTTGTATTGGGACTTCAGCGCTTTCATCTCCTGCCTGATGTTGTGGATCCTCAATGCTCTTTGGTTCTTTGAGTAAGATGTTTTGGAGCCTTCCTTCTCCTCTTCTCCGAACCATTCAGCTGCGATACTGACAATAATTGTTGTCATGGTTTGCAGCTTCCTATCAACCCCTCCCTTCGCCGTTGCCTCCAAAATTTGGTTAAGCATCTTTATCAAACTGCTTCCACCGTGAAGTCATGTTAGCTACAGGCCATTTGATCTGCCTCCTGTTAGACTTCATGTTAGAGGGATTAGTTTGCAACACTTGGAGGTTCCGGGCACTATGGGGTGACTCCGGGCCTGGACCCTCCTTCGTCTCACCAGGTTGGACACCTGCGCGTTGTGCTGCTCCTGCTCCCGCCAAACACTTCATCCTCGCTTGGTGGATCTTCAAGCTGCGATTGTTCTTGCAGATTTTGCCACATGCACACTGCTTCCTCATCATCGTTTGTTCATTGCCTGGGCTGATGTCGTTATGTCCATCCGACTGGGGTGCTCATCCTCTCCCCCTCTCGGGCACCCCTGGGGGTATCTTTCCCTTAGATTCATTGTAGCTTTTGTGGGGATCCTCCTCTCAGAGGACGCAGATTGGTTTGCCAGCCCGTTCTGCCCTGGTTGCCATCTCTCTGGGCTGTCACTGACTCTCCAGTCGTCACCACTCTTTTCGCAGTTGTCACCCAGTCTTTCCTGGCTGTCACTGATTAACTCAGGGTGTAAGCTGTGTACATACATCTATTGATGCTTCTGGACATCAAGTAATGTAGGGACAAGATTCTAAGTAAATACCTCCTATGTTTTGGAAGCTAGCTGTAGAAATGATAGTATTAGTTATGTAGCGTTTTCTTTGTGCGAATTTAAGAAGGATGTTATTAGTACAGGTCAGACTTCTCCAGGAACGGATGATATGTTACTGTATGATTAGACGTGTGTTTGGGCGTTAGGCCATCTTCCTCCCTCATGGAAAGTAGCTGTAGTAGTGCCTATTCTAAAACCAGGGAAATCTCTGTTGGATTCTTCTAGTTATAAGACAATATTGCTTATGTCTCATGTATGTAAACTTATTTAACCTATGGTAATGGAACATTTGAATTATATTGTGCAAAAAAAGAGGTGGTATAGCACTTATTGGAGTGCATTTCAGAAGAGTGAATGACATTGGATTCAATTTTATGTTTGGAAGATGATGTTAGGAAAGCACTGGTAAAGAAGTTGTAATAACAGTATCTTTTGCTAACAAAAATGCATATGTTATGGAAGGAATTACTTCTGATTAAATTATGAAAATTGTTGTTGTTGTTCGTCCATCGTCGTTGTCAATGAAGACCTTGACTCCATTGATGTTGTCGAGACTAGCGCGTGATTTGGATTTAAGTGAGGGGAAGTTGCACAGTGTCAGCCTCACTCTCTCTTCCCAATTCCCATCTGGTTCCAGTGGCAAGACAGAGTCGAGACAGCTGGAGATGGGACTAGGCACAGTGGATGACCAGGACGTCTTCTGTATCTTGTCCTGCTCTACACGTTCCACGACGCTCGCAGAGACCGCCTTCTTGACCGTTGGACCTTCCATTGGTCCCGTCCGCTGAATCCGCTGGAGTCTGTCTTCACATGCTGGGATAGACAACTCCCTATCTCACTGAGGGTTTGAGACCCATCGGCTACTCTCACCTGGTTTAGCCGGCTTGTCGAAGTCGTTGCCTGGGGTGTGGCCGCTGTCGCATGCAAACAGCTAGAGCTCAGTGCCAGGTAGGGACCAAAGATGGACTAACCGCCTTGAAAAGGACGCGACATGTTCCCCACCAGAGATGCTACCCCTCTCTGACACCCCATACACTCCTAAGTTATGAAAATTAGGAGTGAAAGGGAGATTGTATAAAATTTTTGGTTTTATTTGGATGGTCTATGCAGGTAAGGATGGTCAAGGGATATTCAGATTTCCATGAGATTGAGAATGGGACCCCGCAAGACAGTATTTGTAGCCCTTTATTGTTTAATAGCATGATTAATTATATTTTCTCTGAGATAGATACTGGAATGGGTAAATCAGTATATGCAGATGCTGGAGCTTTGTAGATTAGAGGTAAAAATTTAAATTTTGTTGTATATAGGATGCAACTAGCAATTACTGAAGTTGAACAGTGGGCATATAAATGGGGATTTAAGCTTTCAGTACCTGAAACGCAAGTTATATGTTTTTGATTAATATGCCTGCACTTGATTTGAAATTATATGGCCAAATTCTTGGAGTGTCAATGGTAAGATTTCTAGTCATGTGGATGAATAATAAACTGACATGGAAGCGCCATATCAGTAAAGTAACTGATAAATGTAAAGGAGTATTAAATATTCTCTAGTGTCTCTGTGGGTATTCTTAAGATGCGACACTAAAATCTTTGACCATTTATATTTGTTTAATTAGTTCCGTTCTTGATGTGGCTTATAAATCAGCTTATAGATGTGATACAAGAACAGCCTTTAAGATAGTGTTATGGTGCAATAAGGTCACTCCCTGTTTCAGAATTACTGGTTCAAATGGGCAATTACCCTTGCAACTGTGGAGGTTAAAGTTGCTGTTAACAGGCTGGATTAATTTGAGGGGACAAAGAAATGATTATCTTATTAAAGGTGTGTGGGAGAACTGTTGGGAACATCACAAGAGTGTTTTTAGTTTTGCGTGGCTAGATTCTTATCATGCTACGAATATGGGTTTGTTGGATGATGCAATATGTCCCACTGTAGCTTTCTAGGTAACCCTACCTTGTTTCTTTTTCCATTGACTTTGGTTGATTTCTGGTCACATGATTTAATAAAGTCTACAGGCTCTGTTATGCCTGAGTCTGTTGGTTCACCAATATCTTAAGGAAATTACTATGGTATGTTGACCATTTTCACAGCTGGTTCAAAAGATAATTTAACTGGGAATGTTGGTGTGCTGTTTTTGTGCCTGAATTACAGGTAACAATACAGAAATGTCTTATTAACCATTTATCAGCATGCACAGCAGAACTGGTAGACATTGTGGGCTTACAGTGGGTGGAGGAAATTTGTCCTTGCAAAGTTGAAATTTGTTCAGGTTCCTTGTTGGCTCTGTTGAGTGTTAAAACAGTTCATTCGAGCAGTTGATCGTTTGTTGGACTTGACAAACTTCATTTAGTATTTGATATATTGGTTTACATGTCCACTTCTTATAAGTCCTGGCACAGATGATGGGAATGAGCAGGTTGATTGTTTAGATTCAAAAAACTGTTAAAACTTCAGCTGTGGGTATAAATCTTCCACTTAGTAAATCAGAAGGTAAGGGGTTGTTTCGAGACCTGTGGGATAATTGGCAGAAGGGAAGAAACATTTACAGAATACGTAAAACTGTTGGGTTGATGGGAGAAGGGGGTAAAGCAAGAAGTCAAGGAACTATATTGACTCGACTTAGAATTCGGCATATTATGGTTAATTATTCCTTGTATCTTGTTGGAAAACATCATTCTGGGTTGGCTAGGTTTTGTCATCATTATGAAACAGTTGAACACATACTATTACATAATGAAGCACATAAAGTTGAAAGAAATTAAATGCAGGCTTCTTTACAATCTTTGGTGGTTGATAACTTTCATTTTAAAAACTTCATTCTTTAATTTAATTCACGGTGTGTCTTTCATTACTTACAACCTATAGGGCTTTCTGAGGTAATTTAGCTTTCATTTGAAAAAGAAGTGGTAAGGGTTTTATTTTACCAATTCTCTACACCACACTCCAGTCCAGTTGGTGGCAGTAATGCACCTTTAATTTGGACTGCCAACCACCATCAAAAGTCAAAAAGATAAAGTTGGCTTGTAATTAGTCTGGAGTTTTATCAACTGCACACAGATTCTTTCATGTCTTGGAGTTTATTTTTAAGCGACAGTGCTAACTCCTCATTTGCTTGGTCATCTTGATTCTTGCCTAGTGTAGTTCTGGCTGAGTTATCCCAAGCTATCTAACTTTGGATCTTAGAAAAATAGAGGGCTATGGGTAACCCTAGGTAATTTCTAAAGTGTGTATATGTTGGGCACAGCATTGTGGGCCGAAGGGCCTGTACTGTGCTGTAGGTTTTCTATGTTTCTTTCCAAGACCTTCTAAGTTCACATAAAAGTTGCTGGTGAACGTAGCAGGCCAGGCAGCATCTCTAGGAAGAGGTACAGTTGACGTTTTGGGCCGAGACCCTTCACCCTCGTGTTTGCCTTCTAAGTTCAACTGTTTTGTTTTGTTAATAAAACACCTAGCTTTGTTTAACTCTTCCGAGTCTCTGTGTGATCCTGTGATTGGGTTTGAAGATGCAAGGATCTGCTCAGAAAATACTTCCACATTGGTATACAACATAGAGGCAGGACCTTCAGTCCATTGCCGCCACATTGACCACCAAGTACTCATTCTGATATCAGCACTTTCACAGGGTGATTGATGGTCTTTGCTTTCTCAGTGGCCCAAACTCAGTCTTACCCTAACCCATATTATTGTCTCCACAATTTCCCTCAAATCTCCACAGATCATATCACTCACCCACACAAATGTGGCCTACCACCCTGCACAGTTTGTGGTGCGAGTGGAAACTGGTGTACACAGAGGGAGCCCATACAGGCACTGGATATGCAAACATCACACAAGTGGCACCAGAGATCAGGACTGAATTCAGGTCGCTGGACTATGTGACAGCAACTGTACTTGCTGCATTACTATGCGACTTGCTATCCATGAGGAAATTGTTCCATTTGCCTCTACCCTGGCCCCTGGAATAGAACAGAGAACCAACCCCATTCTTCACTATTGTGATTGGCTTGGGACGACAGGTATAATGACCGTAGAAAGGTACAGAAAGGATGCACTAGAATCTGCTGTGGGTGAGGTCCAACATTTGGAGGTGTTCTCCGTGGCACAGAAGCTGAAAGAGAATTTGATTGAAAAATTTAAAATATGGAGCAAATATATATAGTTGATAGTAAACAGGAAAAGTGATTCCTTGATCAGTTACAATGATAGGTATGTGGCATTATAAGAGGGTTTGATAGGATGATATGGAGGAAGTCAGAGAGGGTAAATGGTGGAGGGTAAGCTAAGGAACAGTTTTCAGCTCAAGAAACACAGAGGTGTGACACTCAGTGCCTGAAAGGTTTAACCAGGCAGAAAGAAAAACCTGGATGATTTCCGGAAAATTTCTAAGGTGACAAGATGTCTGAATAACAATCTTAAAGCCAGCATGGTTGTAATGAACTGAATGGCCTCCTCCAACATAAATTAATATCTTGCTTACAGTCTCTGGTTAATTGAAATAGAATCCAAAATTGAGAATGTTGAAACAATCATTTAATATTTCTAGGCTGCACTAAGTGTTTCAAAGCAGAATTGCTCCGCTCCTGAGCTCTGAAATTCCCTTTCCATATTCCTACAGGACATATGGTTGACACAGGGCCTGAGTTTGTTGTACATGATTAACTTCCCCTGAACTGGATGGTAGTTAGCAGCCAACAGCATTGGTTGTGTAGGCCTTGTATTGCCTTACAACAGTGAAGGAGGCTGTTCAGTCCATTAAGCTTTTGCCAGGTGTCAGACTAAGTACATCAATGCCATTCCATATCACAGGTGCATCTATTTCCCCTCCCTTATTCTCCTACCACTGATCTGGGCCCTATGCGGTTTACAGTAGTCAGCTCACCTATTAACCAGCAAGACTTTCGGATTGGTGGTGGGGGCGGGGAGAGAATCCATCTGGTCACAGAGGAAATGTGCAAACTCCACGTGGACGTCACAGAAGATCAAGGTTGAATCTGGGTCACTGGAGCTGTGAAACACCTAAAGTAACCACTGAATCACCGTGGCAACCCCCCACCCCCACTCCCCGACTTGCTTCCTAATCTTCAAAGACCTGTCAGGTTTTTATAACAATCTGGTAGTTTCATTCCTGATACCGGGTCTTTAATTTCAGATTCCCCATTGGGGTTGTCTATATGATGTGATTTGTGCCTCAATGAAACATTAGCTAATGCGATGGCACAGTGGTACTTACTAAAGCTGCTGCCTCACGGACAGAGTGTCCCGGGTTCAATACTGAGCTCCAGTGCTATCTGAGTGGAGTCTGTCTGTTCATACTGTGATGAACAGTGATGCTCACACTTCTTTCTATATTCCAAAGGTTTGTGGGCTGGTTACTTGCCCCAGGTGTGCAGATGAGTGTTAAAGTCTGAACGAGTTGGATGGGAACATAGGGAGAACAGATGACAGAGAAGATAAATGGTGAATTACAGTGGCACAGGCAATAAACTGAGAAATATTGGAGGCATGTAAGAATGGAACAGTAGTTATCATGGGGGACATTAACTTGCACATAGACTGGGTGAATCAGGTTGGTCGAGGCAGTCTTGAGGAGGTCTTCATAGAATGCTTCCATGATAACATTCTTGAACAGCATGTTGCTGAACCTACAAGTGGACATGCTGTCGTAAATCCAGTCCTATGCAATGAGACAGATAAAATTGGTGATCTTTTAGATCCTCTCCGAAAGAGTAATCACAGCAAGAGTGAGTTTCTCATGCAAATGGAGGTGGAGTAGTTTGATCTAAAACCAGTGTATTATGCCTAAACAATGGCGACTACATGGGATGAGGGAGAATTTGGCTAGTGTAGACTAGGAACACAGGTTATATGTTGGGACGGTTGAGGACAGTGGAAGACTTTCAAAGAGACTTTTATCTGTATATTCCAGTTCAAAGCAAGGACAGTAAAGGTGGGGAGAACCAGCCATGGGTAACTAAGGAAATAATGTAAGACGTCAAACTGAAAGCTTGTGCGTACAAAATGTCCAAGAGTAGTGGGAAACTGGAAGATTGGGAAAAATTTAAAGAGCGTCAAAGAACAACTCAGCAAACAATAAAGAAAGGGAAGATAGATTATGAAAATACATGAGCACAAGATATAAAAACAGTAGAAGTTTTTACAATTATATAAGGCGGAAAGTGAATGTAGGTCCCTTGGAGGACAAGAAGGAATTGATATTGGGTAATGAGGAAAAGGCCGAGGCTTTGAAAGAGTATTTTCTGTCAGTCTTCATGGTAAAGGACATGTCTAACATGCCAAAGAGAGAAGTATGGATGCGATGGGAGGTGAGGACCTCGATACAATAGCTATCACTAAAGAGGTAGTGCTGAGCAAACTTGTGGGCCTGAAGATAGATACATAAGTCCCCTTGTCCTGATGGAATGCATCCCAGGGTACTGGAAGAAATGGCATAAGTTATAGTAGAGGCTTTGGTGATAATTTAACCAAAATTTTCCGGACTCTGGGCAGGTCCCTGCATATTGGAAGATAGCGAATGTCATACCACTGTTCAAAACAGGATGTAGGCAAAAGGCAAGTAACTATAGGCTAGTTAGTTTAACATCTGTAGTTGGGAAAATGCTTGAAGCTATCATTAAAGAAGAAATAGCAAGGCTTCTAGAAAGAAATGGATCCATCAGGCAGATGCAGCATGGATTCAGCAAAGGCAGGTCCTGTTTGACAAACTTACAGGAGTTCCTTGAGGATATAATGAGTGCAGTGTATAGAGGGGAACAGACCGGCATTATTTACTTGGATTTCCAGAAGACATTCGATAAGGTGCCGCATAGAAATCTTATCCATAAGATAAGGATGCATAGAGTCAGGAGTGATGTATTAGCATGGATAGAGGATAGGTTAATTCATAAAAAGCGGAGAGCTGGGATCCATGGGTATTACTCTGGTTGGCATTCAGTGGTGAGTGGTGTGCCACTATGTTTATGATACAAATTTATGATCTGGAAGAGGGGACCAAGTGTAATGTATCTATGTTTGCTGATGATGCGAAACTGGGTGGAAAAGCAAATTGTGCAGAAGATATGGAGAGTGTGCAGAGAAATACAGATAGGTTAAGTGAGTGGGCAACAGAGTGGGCAGATGGAGTACAATGTTGGTAAATGCGAGGTAATCCACTTTGGAAGGAAAAATAGAACATCAGATTATTATTTAAATAGTGAAACATTGCAGCATACTGCTGTGCAGAGGGACTTGAAAGTGCTTCAACATGAATCACAAAAGGTTGGTTTGCAGGTGCAGCAGGCAAATGTAGTGTTGGCCTTCATTGCTAAAGGGATTGAACTCAGAGCAGGGAAGTTATGCTACAACTGTACAGGATATTGGTAAGGCCACACCTGAAATACTACGTGCAGATCTGGTCTCCTTACTTGAGGAAGGATATGCTGGCTTTTGAGGCGGTGCAGAGAAGGTTCACCAGGTTGATTCCAGAGATGAGGGAGTTAGGTGATTGAGTCGCATGGGACTGTACTCACTGGAATTCAGAAGATTGAGAGGAGATCTTATAGAAACATATAAAATTATGAAAGGGATAGATAAGATAGAGGCAGGAAAGTTGTTTCCACTGCTAGATGAGACTAGGACTAGGGAACATAGCCTCAAGTTTCGGCGGAGTAGATTCAGGATGGAGGTGAGGAGAAATGCTTTTCGCAGAGAGTGGTGAATCTGTGGAATTCTCTTTCTAATGTAGCAATGGAGGCTACCTTAAGTAAATATAGTTAAGGCCAGGTTGGATAGAGTTTCGCATAGTAGGGGAATTAAAAGTTATGGGGAAACGGCAGGTAGGTGGAGATGCGTCCATGGCCAGATCAGCCATGATCTCATTGAATGGCAGTGCAGGCTCGATAGGCCAGATGGCCGACTCCTGCTCCTATCTCTTATGTTCTTATGAATGAATTTGCTCTGTCAGCTGGCACGGACTTGTTGGTGTGAAAGTACTCCACTACTGGAAGGAAATATGGAACATGGAACCAGTTCCATGGCTTAACCACTTCCCTACCATGTCCTATTGATAGACTAATATATTGGGCCCTCTCCTCTCTTAAAATGGTCCTTATTTCTTTGACCAAGCTTTCAGTCATTCATCCAAAATTTGCTTCTTGGTGTTGACATCACATTACATTGACAATGCCCCTGTGAAGTTAGGTAGCTGCTATGAGTGCGTGTTATTGTTCGTTTGGCTGAGGATCCCTATTATCTACAGCTAAATCTGTTCTAATTGTGTATAGGATGTTCCTGATTTTGGAGAGGCCCTCTAAACAGACTGCTTTTTGTGCTAATTTTGGTTCATCAAGGATGTTATTGATTTAGTTTAAAAAGCGAGTGTTGTTTGTGAGTTGACGAAGTAGCCTGTTTGTCTTTTACAATATACAGGCCTTCCTTTGTTGTCAGTTTGCTCAAGTTAGTGTGTATGTTGGTGTCACATGCATTATCTCTCTGCATGCATTAACACGTTCTGCTGAGATTACAAGTGACTACAGATGTTGGAATATGGAGCAACAAATACTTCCAGCCAAGATGGTGCTGAGCTGCTGTCTCCATTGAGATTGCAACTCAGACTTAATTGTTTCTTTTAACCAATTAAGTTTTTTCAAAACGGGTTGATTTGGGGGACACACGAATACTGGCCCAGAGTTTGGGTTTGGAGCATAGTCATCAGCTAGTCTGGGCATTGACACTAAAGATTGAAGGTCAATCGATGACCTTCACCTGGTCAGGGAAAGTGAGGGGGTGATAGGGAGGAGCTATAGGCAAGTAGTCACACCTTTACTGCCTGTGACATGCAACAGTGAGTATAGGAATAGAATGAGGTGGAGGATAAATGCGTGGCTGAGGGATTGGAGCAGGGGCAGGGATTCAGATTTCTGGATCACTGGGACATCTTTTGGGGCAGACATGCCCCGTACAATAATGATGGCTTGCACTTGAATCCGAGGGGGACCAATATCCTGGCAGGGAGGTTTGCTAATGCTTTTGGGGAGAATTTAAACTAGATTTGCAGGGGATGAGAACCGAACTGAAGAGACGGAGGAAGGGGCGACTAGCTCACAAATAGAGAAAGCCTGTAGGCAGTGTAAGAGGGAGGATAGGCAGGTGATAGAGAAGGGATGCACTCAGACTGATGGCTTGAGATGTGTCACATATGATGGCAGAATATAAAATAAAAGTTAGACTGTTGGCAGTGTGGAGGGTTAGAAGAATCTTGGTGTGCGAGTCCACAGGACACTCAAATCTGCTGTGCAGGTTGACCGTGTGGTTAAGAAGGCATACAGTTTATTGGCCTTCATCAACCATAGGATTGAGTTCAAGAGCCAAGAGGTAATGTTACAGCTGTATGAGACCCTGGTCAGACCCCACTTGGAGTAATGTGCTCAGTTCTGGTCACCTCACTACAGGACGATGTGGAAACTATAGGAAGGGTACAGAGGTGATTTACAAGGTTGTTGCCTGGCTCGGAGAGCATGCCTTATGAGAATAGGTTGAGTGAACTTAGCCTTCCTCCGTGGAGCGATGGAGGATGAGAGGTGACCTGATAGAGGTGTATAAGATGGTGAGAGGCATTGATCGTGTGGATAGTCAGAGGCTTTTTCCCAAGGCTGAAATGGCTAACATGAAGGGGCACAGTTTTAAGGTGCTTGGAAGTAGGTACAGAGGAGATGCTGGGTAAGTTTTTCACGCAGAGAGCGGTGAGTGCGTGGAATGGGCTGCCGGTGATGGTGGTGGAAGCGGATACAATAGGGTCTCTGAAGAGACTCCTGAATAGGTACATGGAGCTTACAAAAATGTAGGGCTATGGGTAACCCTAGGTAACTTCTAAAGTAAGTACATGTTCGGCATAATATTGTGGGCTGAAGGGCCTGTATTGTGCTGTAGGTTTTCTATGTTTCTTCCTGTGTTTCTATGTTTCTAAGTACAGACATTAAGGCCCAATGGCCAAAACCCAGAGACTGGAGGCTGGAACCTGGAGACTGGATGTAGTTCATTACAGATCATTTAATAATGACATCTCAGACCCGGAGGAAAAGAATGCATGCAAAATAAGAGAATGTTTTACTGAAGGTCTTTGTGGAGTTTTATCACCCAAAGATACTGCAATGCTGACAAACTGAAATAAACAGAAACTGAACTTCTCAGCAGGTCAGGCAGCATTTATAATGAGAGGAGCACATTTAATTTTCATGTAAATGATATTTAATTTCAGCAGTGAATTTCTACAGTGTACTGGACGTTAAGGATGAAATGGTCTTCTCTGTTGCTCCTTTGCGGGAGCTTCAAATGACTTTGCTGGTGGAATGGGATATGATTGCCTGGTTTCCTTCTAATGCTGATGTAGTAACTGATCAAAATTAGTTGAATCTTTCATGGCAAACAAATTCTGGACATTTCTGCTATTGCGTATTAGTCATAGAAAAGTACAACACAGACAGCCCTTCTAATCTGTGCTGAACCATATAAGCTGCTGAGTCCCATCGACGTGCACCAAGACCATGGCCTTCCATACCTCTGCCATCTATGTACCTACCCAAACATCTCTTAAATGTGGAAAATGAGCTCGTGTGCACCACTTGTGCCAGCAACTTATTCCAAACTCTCATGATCCCCTGAGTGAAGAAGTTGCCCCTCATGTTGCCTTTAAGTGTTTAACTTTTCACCTTTAACCCTTGACCTCTGGCTGTAGATTCACCCAAACTCAGTGCAAAAAGACTGCTTGCACTTACCTATCTACAGTATACACTTCATAATTTGTATACCTCTATCAAACTTCCCCATAATCTTCTATATTCCAATAAGATCTTGAGAAGCTTCTGTGATAGTACTGAGCCTTAATGTAAAGTATTTGCAAAATACTGTACACCCTTAGAACAGAGGAGATCTAGAGAGAGGCCATGTTACTTCCTGTTGCTGTTACAATGGGCTTTTCCTTAGTTCCAGACACCACACTCTCCCAGGTCACACATTTCCTTGGATCTCCCTTTAGTTCCTCAGCTGGAACTGGAGTGTGCTCCTGGTGTAGCAATTGACTTCTCTTTCTCTTCTAACCTTTGAGCATCTGGTGCAGAGAGGGTGGCCAAGTTAGTCATGGGACTCCTTGGAGCTGACTGACAAGGCCTGGCCAAAGCTTCCCTTCACAGATCCAAGTGGTGGGTCACTGAGGGCTGGACCTGAGCTGATCAACAGGCTGTCTTCTGAGGATAGGCCCTTGCCTGGATGCTCATGGAGAAGGAACATCTCTCCTTCCTCTCCAGTCCTAATGAAGTGTTTTGGCCCGAAATGTTGAATTTTTTCTCTTTTCCATAGCTGCTGCCTGGCCTGCTGAGTTCCTCATGCATTGCCAAGAAGAATTTGGTATCTTCTGGCTCTCTGGAAACCTGCTGAGTCTTATGGGTATCACAGTGGTTGGGATGCATTCAGGTTTGGAATACTATGTCATAATTTGAATGTTATGGAAATATTCTTAAGGAGATAAAATTGTAATTTCATAAATAAATCTTTCTAAAGAGACATCATGGCTTGTAACACCAGAGGGCAGCAACAAGGACAGCCCCCACTGTTCGTTCCTCAGTGGAGATCACCGCCCCTTTTTAGTGTGTCTGTGAGATCTTGGAAAGTTCTGCTGAACCAATCAGGAATGATTTTATCTGCTGTGCCAGTCTGGAACTGATACAGATGGGCAGACAGATGGACAGGATTCCCTGAATAATCCATGTGCTCCCCTGGGGCTGTGAAGTTGACATGTTGCTTTGTGTTTAAACACTGAACTCGGTTTAAACAGTAATTTCAGAGGGGCACATTCTGGGTTTGCTGTTAACCCCTCGCATCCTCTCCAGTATGAAATAATCCCTTGGCAGTCTTAAAGTTTGCTTGCCTCCACACTTCTAAAAGTGACTAATGACTCTTACTACTGACTTTGGCAATTGATTTGAGCTGATTGTAACACAACATTTACAATAACTGCTGACAGTAAAGTTGGGGAGCTAAATCTTGTTGCAAAAATATTCTGGCTACATTTATAAGCTTCTAATGAGCTGAATTATATTTTTTTAAAAATCTTCAATGATGATTTGTGTTTATTTGTACACTCCATTTGATTCCAGGAGATTCACAGATAATTTTACAATATGTCTATGTACATGAGCTTATGTATATGTTACAAGTTTGATGTAAATTTATTATTGAAGTACATATATGGCACCAAATACTACCTTGAGATTCATTTTCTCGCAGACATTCACAGTAAATCTCCAAGAGGACCACAGCTTTGCCGTAGGGTTTGGAGGCTTGCCTACCTCAAAGAAGGGCTATGTTGGCTGGAATCAGGGCTATATGCTTTGGCTCTTTGGTAGGGTCGCCCATGCCACACAGATCAAAGGGTGGCTCCAATAGTGGTCCACCGGTCCTCTAGGTTCAGGGGTTCACCTCATGGTCAACAACCTTGACTGGTAAAACCAAACTGTTATGGAAACAGCAATGATAATTCCTTCTACATCTGAGTATGACGGTATCCCTGAGTCTCCGCTTGAGGCTTGCATGACGGACAGTAGTGAAAACCAAGATGAAGCTCCTAACATGATAAAGGAAGCCCTGAACACCAGCAGAGATGAAGGACATTCACTGCTGCACTAAACACCAGTGGCATAATGAACAGTAAAACAAAGAAATACAATAGAACCAATAAAATGTTACACAAAAAGACTAACAAACAGTCCAAATTAAAAAATATATAAATAAGTAAATAAATAATCCCGAGAACATGAGTTGTAGAATCTTTGAAAGAGAGTCCATAGTTTGCGGAATCAGTTCTTGTTCATTGGTCACTGAAAGTAAGCATACAGGTACAGCAGGCAGTGAAGAAAGCTAATGGCATGTTGGCCTTCATAACAAGGCGAGTTGAGTATAGGAGCAAAGAGGTCCTTCTGCAGTTGTACAAGGCCTTAGTGAGACCCCACCTGGAGTATTGTGTGCAGTTTTGGTCTCCAAATTTGAGGATGGACATTCTTGCTATGGAGGGAGTGCAGTGTAGGTTCACTGGGTTAATTCCAGGAATGGCGGAAATGTCATATGTTGAAAGATTGGAGCAACTAGGCTTGTATACACTGGAATTTAGAAGGATGAGAGGGGATCTGTTTGAAACATATAAGATTATTAAGGGATTGGACATGCTAGAGGCAGAAAACATGCTCCCGATGTTGGGGGAGTCCAGAACCAGAGGCCACAGTTTAAGAATAAGGGGTAGACCATTTAGAACAGAGTTGAGGAAAAACTTTTTCACACAGAGGGTTGTAGATCTGTGGAATGCTCTGCCTCAGAAGGCAGTGGAGGCCAATTCTCTGGATTCTTTCAAGAAAGAGTTAGATAGAGCTCTTAAAGATAGCGGAGTCAAGGGATATGGGGAGAAGGCAGGAACAGGGTACTGATTGCGGATGATCAGCCATGATCACGGTGAATGGCGGTGCTGGCTCAAAGGGCCAAATGGCCTACTCCTGCATCTATTGTCTATTGTCTATTGAATCATCTCACTGTTGAGCAGAGTGAGATTATTCATCCTGCATCAGGAGCCCAATGGTTGAAGGGTAATAACTGTTCCTGAACCTGGTGGTGTGGGACCTAATTTGGCTGCACTTCCTTCTTGATGGCAGTGGTGTGAAGAGAACATGGCCTGGATGGTGCAAGTCCTTGATGATGATACTTTTCTGCGGCAGTACTCCCTGTAGACGTGCTCAATGGTGGAAGGACTTTTCTTGTGATGAACTGAGAGTATCCATCATTTTTTGTAGACTTTTCCATTTGTGAGCACAAATTATTTTATATCTATATAAAATAAATATATAATATATTTACAATATAAATATATGCATGAGTGTAAATACATGTTTGTGCATAGTGTGGAAATTTGGATCCAAGGAAGCAACTAATTGTTTACAGAATTAGCTTGATAGTAGAGGCAGAATCCTGTTTTTCAAACTGGGGGCCTTTGACCAGCTAACTACCTCAGGCATCAGTGCTGGATTCGCTATTATTAATTATTTTTATCAATGACTTGGATGAAAATGAAGGTGTTATAGTTAGTAAGATTATGGGTGACACTAAAGTTGATGGAATAGTGGGCAGTGAAGATGGTTATCTGAGATTACAACAGGGTCCAGATTAATGCAAAGCAGACCAAAGAGGGGCAGATGGAACTTAGTTCGGACAACTGCAAACCATGGCAAGGTATACATAGTAAATGTTAGGGCCCTGGGAAGTGTTGTAGATCGGAAAGACCATAACACCATAAGCCATAGGAGCAGAATAAGGCCATTCAGCCCATTGAGTCCTCTCCATCATTTCGTCATGTCTGATCCCAGATCCCATTCAACCCCATACACCTGCCCTCTCACCATATCCTTTGATGCCTTGACCAATCTGGAATCTATCAACTTACACTTTAAGTATACCCATGAGCTTGGTCTCCACCACAATCTGTGGCAGACAGTTCCACAGATTCCCAACTCTCTGGCTAAAAAAAAAATCCTCATTGCTTGTGTTCCAAAAGGTCACTCCTCAATTTTGAGGCTGTGCCCTTTAGTTCTGAATACACCCACCAGAGGAAACATCCTCTCCAAAGGCACCTTATCTAGTCCTTTCAACATTTGGTAGGTTTCAATGAGATCCCCACGCATTCTTTTAAGTTCCACTGAGCACAGGCCCAAAGCTGCCAAATGCTCTTCACATATTAACTCCTTCATTCCCAGAATTATCCTTGTGAAACTCCTATGGACTCTCTCCAATGACAACACATCCCTTCTGAAATATGGGGCTCAAAACTGTTGGCATACTCCAAACGCAGCCTGACTAGTGTCTTATAAATCTTCAGCATTGTCTCCTTGCTTTTATATTCTATTCTCCTTGAAATAAATGCCAACTTTGCATTTGCATTCTTTACCACAGACTCAACCTGTAAATTAGCCTTCTGGGAGTCTTGCATGAGGACTCCCAAGTCCCTCTGCACCTCTGCGTTTCAACCTTCTCTCCAGTTAGATAATAGTCTGCACTATTTACTAAAATGCATTATCGTACATTTTCCAACACTGTATTCCATCTGCCACTTTTTTGTCCATTCTTCCAATTTGTCTAACTCCAGCTACAATCATGTTGCTTCCTCAGCACTACCTACCCCTCCACCTATCTTCATAGCATCTACAAACTTTGCCACAAAGCCATCAATTCCATTATCCACATCACTGAGAAATAATGTAAAAAGTAGCAGTCCCAAAACTGACCCCTGATAAACACTACTAGTCACTGGCAGCCAACCAGAAAAGGCCCTGTTTATTCCCACTCACTGCCTCCTGCCTGTCAGCCATTCCTCTATTCATGCCAATATCTTTCCTGTAACACCATAGGAATTTATCTTGTTAAGCAGCCTCATGTGAGGCACCTTATCAAATTCTTTCTGAAAATCCAAGTAAGTAACATTCACTGCCACTCCCCTGTCCACCCTGTATATTACTTGCTCAAAGAATTCCAATAGATTTGTCAGGCAATATTTCCATTCACAGAAACTATACTGACTTTGACTCATTTTATCATTAGTCACAAAGTGCCCCAAAACCTCATCTTTAATAATAGCCTCCAACACTTTCCCAACCACTGAGGATAGGTTAAATGGCCATCATTACATTTCTTTTGTTTTCCTCTCTTCTTAAAGAGTGGAGTGATATTTGCAATCTTCCGGTCCTCTGGGACCATGCAAGAATTAAATGATTCCTGAAAAATCATGGCCAATGCATCTATTATCTCTTCAGCAACGTAAACATGAGGAATTCTGCAGATGCTGGAAATTCAAGCAACACACATCAAAGTTGCTGGTGAACGCAGCAGGCCAGGTAGCATCTCTAGGAAGAGGTACAGTCAATGTTTCGGGCCGAGACCCTCCATCAGGACTAACTGAAAGAAGAGCTAGTAAGAGATTTGAAAGTGGGAGGGGGAGGTGGAGATCTGAAATGATAGGAGAAGATAGGAGGGGGAGGGATGGAGCCAAGAGCTGGACAGTTGATTGGCAAAAAGGGATATGAGAGGATCATGGAGATTGTTTCGCTGAACACCTACGCTCTGTCTGCCAGAGAAAGCAGGATCTCCCAGTGGTCACACATTTTAATTCCACGTCCCATTCCCATTCTGATATGTCTATCCATGACCTCCTCTACTGTAAAGATGAAGCCACACTCAGGTTGGAGGAACAATACCTTATATTCCATCTGGGTAGCCTCCAACCTAATGGCATGAACATTGACTTCTTATACTTCCGCTAATGCCCCACCTCCCCCTTGTACACCATCCGTTATTTATTTATATACACACATTCTTTCTCTCTCTCTTCTTTTTCTCCCTCTATCCCTCTCACTATACCCCTTGCCCATCCTCTGGGTTTTCCATGGGCCTCCTGTCCCATGATCCTCTTATATCCCTTTTTGCCAATCACCTGTCCAGCTCTTGACTCCATCCTTCCCCCTCCTGTCTTCTCCTATCATTTTGGATCTCCCCCTCCCTCTCCCACTTTCAAACCTCTTACTAGCTCTTCTTTCAGTTAGTCCTGATGAAGGGTCTCAGCCCGAAACGTCAACTGTACCTCTTCCTAGAGATGCTGCCTGGCCTGCTGCATTCACCAGCAACTTTAATCTCTTCAACAACCTCTTTTAGAACTCTGGGGTGTAGGCCATCTGGTCCGGGTGACTTACCCACCTTAAGACCTTTGGGTTTGCATAGCACTTTTTCCTTTGGCAAATGGCACTTACTCCTGCACCCTGACACTCATGGGCCTTTGGCATGTAGCTGGTATTTTCCACAGTAAAGACTGAAGCAGAGTATTTATTAAGTTAGTCTGCCATTTCTTTGGCCTCCATTACTACCTCACCAGAATCATTTTCCAGTGGTCCAATATCACCTTTCACCTCCCTTTTACACTTTATATAACTGAAAAAAACTTTTAGTATCCTGCTTTATATTATTGGCTAGTTTGCCCTGATATTTCACCTTTTCCCTCTTATAGCTATCTTAGTTGCCTTTTGTTGGATTTTAAAAGCTTCCCAATCATCCAATTTCCCATTCACTTTCGCTACCTTATTTGTCATTTCCTTGGCTTTTATGCAGTCCTTAACATCCCTTGTCAGCCACGGTTGTCTACCCCTGCCAGTTGAGAACTACTACTTCTGTGGGTTGTTATCTATCCTGCGCCTTGCAAGCTATTCCTAGAAATGTCAGCCACCTCTGTTCTGCTGTCATCTCTGCCAGTGTTCCTCTTCAATCCACCTGGGCAAGCTCCTCTCTCATGCCACTGTAATTCCCTTTATTCCATTGCAAAACTGATGCATCTGACTTATGCTTCTCCCTCTCAAATTGCAGTATAAATTCAATCATATAATGATCACTGCCTCCTAAGGGTTCCTTTACCTTAAGCTGACTAATAAAGTTCGTGTTATTACACAACACCCAATCTAAGATAGTCTTTTCCACTAGGAGGCTCAAGCACAAGCTGCTATAAAACGCCATTTCATGGGCATTCAACAAATCCCCTCTCTTGTTTTCTGACACCAACCTAATTTTCCTAATCCCCTTGCATATTGAAGTCTCACATTACGATTGTGACATTGCCCTTACTACATGCCCTTTCCAGTTCCCTTTGCAATCTCAACCCCACATCTTGGCTACTATTTGGAGGCCTATATATGATACCCATAATGTTGTTTTTATCCTTGCAGTTTCTTAACTCCACCCACAAAGTTTTGAAGTTTTCTGACCTTATGTCTCCTCTTTCTAAAGGGGTGTGGATTCATAATTCCTTGAACATGGTGATTCGGGTAGACAGGTTGTGAAGAAGGTATTTGACATGCTTGCCTTCAATGGTCAGAAGTTGGGGTGCCATGTTACAGCTGTTCAAGATGTTGGGAAGGCCACATATGGAGTAATGCTACAGTCCTGTTCCATCCTACCATACAAAGGATGCCATTATGTTGAAGTGATGATTTACAAGGATTTACAAGGATAGTATTAGTAGTGATGGGCTTGCATTGTTAAGAGAGAGAGGATAGGCTGGGTTTTCCCCCCTGGACCATGGAAGACTGAGAGGGTGACCTAATGGAGGTTTATAAAATCCAGAAGGATGTAGATAAATAGCAAAAGCGGTTTCCCTTGGATTGGGTGTCCAAAACTAGAGAGCATATATTTAAAGTGAGAGGGGAAAATATAAAAGAAACCTAAGGAGTAATATCCCCCTCAGGTGGTTGTAGGTAAATAGCATGGGCTGCCAAAAGAAGTGGTAGAGGTAAGATCAATTATGACATTTAAGAGGGATTTGGACAGTTATGTGCGCAAACACGAGGAAATCTGCAGATGCTGGAATTTCAAGCATAAAAGTTGCTGCTGAACGCAGCAGGCCAGGCAGCATCTCTAGGAAGAGGTACAGTCGATGTTTCGGGCCGGGACCCGTCGTCAGGACTAACTGAAAGAAGAGCTAGTAAGAGATTTGAAAGTGGGAGTGGGAGGGGGAGATCCAGAATGATAGGAGAAAACAGGAGGGGGAGGGATGGAGCCAAGAGCTGGACAGGTGATTGGCAAAAGGGATATGAGAGGATCATGGGACAGCAGGCCTAGGGAGAACAAAAAGGTGGAGGGTGGGAGGATCGGCAAGTGGTATAGTGAGCGGGACAGAGGGAGAAAAAAGAGAGAGAGAAAAAAAGAATGTGTGTATATAAATGAATAACTGATGGGGTACGAGGGGGAGGTGGGGCATTAGCAGAAGTCTGAGAAGTCAATGTTCATGCTATCAGGTTGGAGGCTACCCAGACGGAATATAAGGTGTTGTTCCTCCAACCTGAGTGTGGCTTCATCTTTACAGTAGAGGAGGCCGTGGATAGACATATCAGAATGGGAATGGGACATGGAATTAAAATGTGTGGCCATTGGGAGATCCTGCTTTCTCTGGCAGACAGAGTATAGGAGTTCAGTGAAATGATCTCCCAGTCTGCGTCGGGTCTCGCCAATATATAGAAGGCCACATCGGGAGCACCAGACACAGTATATCACCCCAGCTGACTCACAGGTGAAGTGGACAGTTATGTGGATTGGATTATTATTATCACATGTGAAAAGCTTGCCTTGCATACTGTTCATACAGATCACATCATGAAACAATGCACTGAGGCAGAACAAAGTAAAACAACAATGTAGGAGCCATGTTTATGCAAAACAAATACAGAGAAAGTGCAATGCAGGTAAACAATAAGGGGCAAGTTCATAATGAGGTAGATCATGAGGTCAAGATTCCTATTTATTGTACCTGGAAACTACTTAGTTGTCTTAGTACAGCAGCGTTCAAACTGTCCTTGAGCCTTGTAGTATGTGCTTCCAAGCTTCTTTATCTTCTGCCCAATGGGAGTAAGGAAAAGAGAGAATGTTCATGTGGGATGGCATCTTTGAATATGTTGGCTGCTTTACTGAGGCAGTGAAAAGTAGGGACAGAGTCCAAGGAGAGGCGGCCAGTTCCATGATGTACTGAGCTCCTCCCATATCTCCCTGCAGTTTCTTGCCGTTATGTGCTTTACATGGAGGATTGATAAAAATTGGTAAGGGTCCAGGGGGAAGGTGCCAGATTCTTTTAGCCTCCTGGGGAGGTGGGGGCTTTAATGGACTTTCTTGGCTGTGGTATCTACGTGGTTAGACAAAGGCATGCTATTGATAATGTTCACTCCTAGGAACTTGAAGCCATCAAGCTTCTCAACCTCAACACTGTGAGGTAGACAGGAGCCTTTGCACCACTCCCTTCCTGAAATCAATGACTAGCCTTTTTTTTTGTTGTTGTTTTGCTGACATTGAGGGAAAGGTTGTTGGCGTGGCAACATGCTGTAAGCTCTCTGTCACGTTGCTGTCCTGTTCGCCGACTCATCGTTACTTGCCCCACTCCGGAAACCATCTGCTAACTTGCAGATGGAGGAAGAGCTGAATCTAGCCATCAGTGAACAGGGAGTGGAGTACGGGACGAGGACGCACTTTCGTGAAGTGCCAGTGTTTAATATTTTCGTGGCGACGGCTCTGTTGTCCACCCTTACAGACTGCGTCTGTTGGTGAGGAAGTCAAGGATCCAATTGCAGAGGGAGGTGTAACTCCTAGGACGGGGAGTTTGGGACTGAGTTGACTTGAAACTATAGTATTGAAGGCAGAGTTAAGGCCAATAATAGATTGACGTACGTATTTTTACTGCCCAAATGCACCAGAGACGAGTGCAGGGTCAGAGAGATGGAGTCCGATGTCAACCTGTTTCAGCAGTAGGCGAATTGCAATGGATCGAGGCTGACTGGGAGGCTGGAGTTGATTTGTGCCACCACCAGTCTCTGGAAGCACTTCATGAACGTGGATGTCAAAGCCATCGGGTGGCAGTCCTTAACGTACATTACGTTACCTTATTTTTCTTAAATACCGGGAGATCATAGTCTTAAGGCAGGCGGGAACCACAGATTGAAGCAGGAAGGGGTTAAAAATATCTGCAAATACTCCCACCAGCTGATCTGCACAAGATCGAAGGACACGGTCACGTAAACCATCCAGACCAGATGCTTTCCGTGCGCACACGCTCCGGAAGAGTGATCTTATGTTCGCAACGGTGCACTGGAGGCGGTCGGGATGGGTGGTGACACACCCATTCGCGCTGTCCAAAATGTTCATAGGATGCGTTAAACTCATTCGGAACGGGACGTGATGCTATTGGTGAAACTGCACGCCCGGTCTAGCCTGCCAAAATTGACGGCTGGTTTGAGACTCAATTTTGGACTGGTACCGTGCCTTAGTAGTTTCTCGGCATCTCTGATACGATGTCCTATCTCGATTTCTTGTAAAGATTAGGGTCACCTGATATGACTCTGCAGACCTAGACTTCAGTAGGAAAAATGTATAGGTAGTAGATAGATGTGGATTTTTTAGAGTGCTGTTGGCTAGCTCAGTTAAGCAATTTGGTCGGAATGGACCAGATGGGCCGAGCGGCCCGTTTCTCTGCTGCGTAGCACTATGACACTGTATGTACAGGTGTTACAGTAGTGTGCGATCACTGGAGTCGGGTAAGATGTTCTCCTAAGTGGTCGTCTATTGGTGGGTGCTTAGGTGACTGGCGATCTGAGATCCGTGCAGTGTAAGTGGTAGATATGGTCAATGGTTGGGTCTTTTGGTTGTCCAGTCTCTCCTCCCGGAGCTGCCGCGTTTGTTCTCCGCTGCACAGCAAAGATCGCTCTCATCTAGCGCAGCTCCCTCTTGAACAGATTTCGTCCAGATGTCCCTGTTGAGAGCAATATTTTCCCAGGTTTAAGATGTAACATTGAATTTCTTCAGACCGACTTTGATGTTATTTTTGAAGCGTTGCCTTTACCTCCCAGCGGCTCGCCTTCTTTCAACTGGGAGTAAAGGATCCGCATGAGTTAGGCATCCGGATGATTTGACCTTTCCGTCGGAGTGTTGCTGCTTTATTGTTGTGGAGATGCTGTTGGCCTATTATCCTCCCAGCTGATCCTCAAAATCTTGTGTAAGACTCTTTGGTGATATTGTTCCAGGGCTTTTAGGTGCTTACTGTAGATGGTCCACGAGTCAGCTTCATACTGTGATGTATGAAGGACAACTGCTCTATAGACTGAAAGTTTGTTTGGATTGCTTGCTCGCGGTCTTCAAAGACTCTTCCTTTAATCTTGCATAGGCTCCACTGGCACTACTCGAGCGGTGGTTGATCTCGGGGTAGATGTCTCATTTTGAGGAGAAAATGCTGTCCAGGTAGGGCATGTGGTCTGCATTTTCAAGGACGATGTCGTCACCATTTATGGTCGGCTGCATGAACGGCTGGTTGGGCGGTGGATGATATAAGACCTCTTTTTTAAATTTAAATCAAGACCCAGAACCCTATATACGTTGGCAAAGACATTCAAGATGCACCGGGGCTTTACTAAAGAGTGCTGCGCTGACGTTGTTGTCCAGATATTGAAACTTCATGATAGTGGTGGTACCGACCTTGTTCTTGGCCTTGAACCGTTTGATGATGAAATGCCTGTTGTTCATTCTATATACGACTGGGATTCCCTGAGGCAGGTCCTGTCCAATGAGGTGACCACAGTCCTCAGCAACATTTATGATAAAAGTATATATTATACATGAATGAATTAATATACGTGTTGTACATTTCTATTTAAGTGTGTATAATAATTCATTATTAAAGACACAGTGTGTCTTTAACTACCAGCGACGCATCGGCTCACTGTCTGCACACGCACAAGTTCACGTTCATTGGTCCTTTGTCGTCACCGCTATAGGCAATATTGCCAAACGTCGCCAGGCTCTGATTGGTCGTTTGGCGCATCAGTCATCCAAAACGCGGCCATCCCCGCAGTTCCTTTAAAAGGAGTCGATGCTATGGCTTTGGACTTCTTCAAGCAGCTTGTCAATCGGGGTCCAACTGCTGACTCACCACATCGCTAGAATAAAGAGGCTTCGAACAAGGTAATAAAGAATGGAAATCTCCCTGCTCGTGTTTAGAATTAAGTTATAGATGGATTCCTCCTTGACCAAAGTCTCGACATTTAGGAAAATTAACGAGTGCCGTAAGGTCAGGGTTTCCCTGTGAAATTAACATCGCTGTCTTTCTGAGCATTGCTGTGCCCGGGCACTTCTCAGCTCCTTCAGAAAGGGACGGGCTCCTAGTGCAAATCTACGGATTGCTCTGTTAAATTCACACGGCTTTTTGTTTTGAATCAATGCAAGTGGCTTTCTGCCAGGACTCGTTCTGCAGTAAATACCAAGGATGGTCTTGGTTTCGGGAGAAGAGTTAACCTTTGCCCTCACAGCTCTTGGGCTGTCTGTCTCTCCTCTTCTCGGGGATCTCGTACCCGGAGGTTATCACGGGCTTCTAGGGCGACCCTGCCCCTTGCAATGTTTTGAGGCAGGAGCTAGCGTGGACAGTTTAAGGGAAAATTCTCCGAGCGCACCAGTGCTGCATGCGATGGCATCGTCCCAGTTCTTTTTTTAAAATTCAGCTTTTAATATAAAATCAGAAATGAACTAACCGCGTGCATTGGTTAAGCTGTGAAATGTAACCTCCTCAAAGGCAGCTGTTTCTTTTCGTTTATCCGCGGCAAAGGGGCACGGACGCCGCTGTCAGCCGAGCAGCAGTTCTTGGGATGAAGCACCGGTCCTCCGGACGGAGACGGGCCTCTGCTGTTTCCATGGGGAACGGTGGGGAGGGGGTTTTTCTGACATCCAGTGGACTACTCCACTGCGCCCTTGCAAGGCGCGGGTGGGACTGCTGACTAGCTTATTGAGCTGGCTTCCAGGAGGTTTGGAAGCCCGATTTTCTAAGCTGATAGCCCAACGTGTGTACTCTGGTCTCGACTACGAAAGCAAGAACCCATCCGTCACGCCACGCTTTCCATTGTGTTCCCCCAACTAACTACCTCTGTAACGCCGGGTCCCCATTTCTCTACTGCTGGCGTCGCCCTTGATCTGGATTCTGCCTCGACTCGGCGTTACAACTTGTTTGATTCTTCGACCCAACCAACCTGCCTTTTGCTTCACCGGATCATCTGCTGTCCTTCTGGCCCCTTTTGGGTATCACTGGGTCCAGAACCACCCCCCCCCCCAACACACACACAGACAGACACACACACTTTCTGACAAGTGCAGTTCCTGAGTTCCTGATCCACAGCAACAGCTGCCTTGCTTTGTAGGCCGGTTGGGGGAGGGGGGGGGGAGAGAGAGAGAGAGAGAGAGAGAAATTGTGATTGTCCGTCTGTCAACCGCTGATGTATATTGTACACTGATGCTAACTTAGCGTTGCTTACTTAAAGCCAATGATGCATCTCTCTTTAGACAGCATTGAGCCATGGAGTTTGTCCAGTGCAGATCTACCCTGCAGAGATGGCTGAATTTTCCGAAATTCATTTGTTTTATGAAATCAGATGATTTGACAGAGGAAACTGATAGATGGTAATGCTTAAATGATGGACTGGTCCCCAGGTGGGTGGAGGATGCAGGTACTCTCTTGACATTTACTTAGCTAGATAAGCACAAAGCTACCATGCAGTATGGACCAAAACCTGGTAAGTGGGTTTTGTGTAGGTGGTCAGCATCAACACAATTTCTGGCTGAAGGCCCTGTTTCAGTTCTGCACAAATCTATCTGGGGTGGTATGAAGCGACAGCTGGGGATATTGGTACATAACTAAATGGAAGAGATTCAGGACAGAATGGGGAATACTTTTCCTCCCAGGACTGAGGCTGTGGAAACCAGGATTAGCATTGGCCATGAAGACCTAACGGTTCTTTTAATAACAGTTCAGGAAAGTAGTGATCGCGAAGGGGATGGGGTAATGTAGATTGTTACCATTGCATGAGCAGCGTAAACCCCAACAAAGACTGTTTGAATGGAGCTGCCAGTTGCCAAGGTTGGAATTTTTGTACATAGCGGGTGTTCTTAGTATGAAGCAATGAGTAGTTCACCACCCAGTCCCACATTCAGTTTCTGGGCCTCAACCAGGGAGTGACTTCAAGTGTAGCAATCCGATTTTAACAAAGCCATTTCTGGCATGTGTTTGGCAGACTAAATGGCCTTCTTTTCTGCTGTGAGTCACATAATTCAATTGCATTCTATTTTTAACATTTGAAAATGTATTTCCCCAAGGGAAATATTATATCAAACATTTCCAAGTTGTATAATGTCACTTCTGAAATTTGACAGCTTTTCCTAGTACCTAGCTTAATTTTCTGAGTCAGAGGTGCACATTCATTTTGGGATGGTGTAAGTGAACCTAGATCTGGTTGCCCTGGGGCAAACTTCCTTGGATCCTGGGACAGCCAAATTATCCCCTGACAATACTGGATTGGGAACCCAATCAACTAAGATGCTAACTTGCCTTGATTTCTTCTGTTTGCACCCAGATCTCCTCTGACTCCAAATATGCTAAACACTTCCCTCCAGCCATAGAGAAAGTCCTGATTGAGCCCATGGATACTGGTGGTCATTTGTCTCCTGAACCCACCATATTCTCAACTCTTAGCACAACATTATAATGTACTTTAGGTCTTGATTGCAGAGCCATCTTGACGTCCAGACCTCTGTTTCTCAAGGGGTGTTGATACATTGACACTTGGATTGGGTTATGTTTAACATGTGTGGGCAAGTGGCCAAGTGGTTAAGGCATTGGACTAGCGACCTAAAGGTCGTGAGTTCGAGTCCCAGCTGAGGCCACGTGTGTTGTGTCCTTGAGCAAAGCACTTGCTCTGTGCCGACACTGGTGCCAAGCTGTATGGGTCCTAATGCTCTTCCCTTGGACAACATCGGTGTCATGGAGAGGGGAGACTTGCAGCATAGGCAACTGCTGGTCTTACAAACAACCTTGCCCAGGCCTGCGCCTGCAGATCCATGGTCTCACAAGACTAACGGATGCCTTTATGTCTGACATGCACTGTGGTGTAATCTGTCAAGACATCACAATGCGCTTCGCTATCAATTTTTTAAGTTGTTTCTTGTAAAGTGTACAACACTAATGGCTCTGAGCACAGCAATAGTGAGATGATAATTCATACAAATTCTGGATGAGACTCTTCCCCACTGCCTATATTTATCCCTCACCAATATTATCTTTATGATAAATGTAAGAGATTCTGCACATGCCGGAAATTCAGAGCAACACACAAAATGCTGGAGGAAGTGTGGCGCAGTGCTGTTGCAGCACCAGTACACAGGTTCAGTTCCAGCCAGGAGTTCAATGTCTTGTCTTAAGAGCATTAATGAGTAGGTGGTAAATGTTAGTCTTGCTCGTTTTTTTAAGGTGTGAAGGTTAATGTGGTTTATTAAGGTTAGTTCAGAGTTAGTGGCTTGCAATCACATACACTGAAAGAATAAAAACACTGCCCACTGACTGAATACAAATTCACACTAATCAATAGGGACAAACACTAGAAATAACAGGCTGCCTATAACATATAATGCTGCTTTATAGTCGTGCCAGGATTTCAATGTGACTCAATGTCAGGAAAAAGATGACAAATGACTTTGGAGGGTCCCAGTTGTCAGTCGGTCCCACCCCACGACCCTTGCCTTCTCATTTCAGTGTTGCCTGATGAACAGTATTCAGTTAATTCATTTGGTTCCACTGAGCTGATTTGAGCAAGAGTTTTTACTCTTTTGGTTTTTGTTATAAGAGCTGAGCGGATATCCACTGAAAGTGCTCAGAACCAGCACTGCTGAGATAGGCTCGTTTGCTGAGTCTGCGGAGGACGTGATTTGGCCTGAGTACCAGACACAGCTGGGACGACTGACTACAGCAGCAGCCGGGCGATTGTAGAGTCAGCTGATCACTTCCTTAAAATACGGGAAGACATTCAGCAAATGAGGATCCGAAAGCTGTGTGTGTTTGCCCATCTCAGAGCAGCTGCACATCTGCCGTTATGTTTGATGGGGTCTCTCTGCTCCTTGCCTTTTGTTCTTTTGAACTCACTTCTGTTCCCTTTATCCTGGTGTTGGTGGTCTGGATAACTCTTCCAGCCAGAGCATATGGAAGCAAAGTGTCTCTGTTAGCGGGTTGGAAAGCCAGACAGTCGCACAAATGATCCACAGTTTAAATCTCCCCACAACAGCTGGGAAGCTAACATTTGGTTAATCAACTTTATTTTTTGCAAAAAAAAATCTGGAATTTAAGTATCAGTGAGAGTGGCTGTGAGACAACAAAATCATCTTAAAAACACATCTGGCTTGCATATGTCCTTAGGGAAGGGAAATTTGCTGCTTTCATGTGGTTCCAGGCCCACAGTAATAGAACTGACCCCAAGCTACCCCTGGTAAGCCACTTGGTTCAAGGGTACTTGATGTCAATAAATGTTGGGTGTGCCAGTGATGTCTACTTCTGCCCATGTACAACTGTGAACAGGTTGGGCTGTTTCCCTGAATCGATTTGTTGCATCACAGGGTGACTTTGTCATGTGCAGTGTCAGATCAGCCATCCATTTTCGCAACACTCACAGAACTTCTCTTGACCTAACGAGGGACAGGGACTTGCAGCATAATGCTGGCTGCGCTCTTTAGTTGAGGATCCCTTGGCAGCGGTACGTGCAAAGGCATGACCCCATTGCAGAGGGACCACTGGCCAGGAATCTATTTTTTTTTATTATTGTAAGATATGTGGGTTTCATCTTGTTGTCAAAAAGCAAAAACTGCAGATACTGGAAGTCTGAAACCAAAATTAGCAATGGCAGCATCAAGCAATGGCTCAGTGGGTCAAGCAGCATCTGTAGAGGTGGCAGGAATGGTTGTTCTGTGTCGAAACGTTATTTCAGGACTGTGTGGAGAGGGGTGGTGGCCAGTATGAAGAGGAGGGGGGGTAGTGAATAGTAATTAGTGAGTTGTGGAGGGGCAAGTTGAGCCCGATAGCAGAGGGGGGAGGGAGGAGTGACGTTCGGAGACAGGCAAGTGACTGAAGAATGGTGAACCCGGCAACCTTTTTGTGGAAAGAGGAGCGGGGTTAATATTTCCGCCGGAAGGCACTTGTTTGGAAGCATTTCCTGTGTCTCTCTTTTCACAGGCGCTGCTTGACCTGCTGAACCCTTCCAGCATTCTGTTTAGCCTTAGTATCGGTGTTAGTCTCTTGCTTCCAACCCAACACACGCGTGAGCACTCAAAACTGGGCAGCGGTATGAGGGGGTTACCCTGCTGTCAGGGGTACCCTGTCAGCAGATAACTGTCTTCTGTTGGATGTAGACAATGCCATGTCATTCCCCTTGTGCTATATTTATCCTTTTATTTAAAGTTCAAAGTACCTTTATTATCAAAGTATGTGTGCAGTATACAACCCTGAAGTTTGTCTTCCCTGCAGACAGTCGCAAAACAAGATCCATGGGATCAACTCGCCCAAAGAAAAGCAAAACATCAAACCTTCCTGCCACCTTGCAAAGAAAAAATCATGCAAACGGCAACGAAAAGAATGAGCAAAAGTACGGAATAAAAACACAAAATCAAAAGGCATATTTCAGTACTGTTCAGTTCCATGTTCATAAATCTGCACACAATTACTCTACTCTCCAACCTCCTTACTCACACACCCCCCTCCCTTTTCTTTCTATGTTTCCTTGCTGTTTGCAAGTTACACCCCCTCTCACTTCATCCCCTTCTCCTCTCACTTATCCCATCTTATTCCCATCTCTTTGCACAAGTTTGGTGCCATGTCACAGCACCAGTAAGTGGTCCTGGAGGAGCGGGCGATGTTGAGTGCTGTGGTGAATTCATTTAGCACTTGCTCTGTAAACTCTACTGAGAGTGCCATTGCTCACTGAACTGCTCAATGTGGAGCCCAAGGCAGACCAGAGACGTATAGTATAACACAGCCTAAGTAAGGAGGATTGTTGATGCTTACTGAAGTGGAATCTTCAATGGCGTTGTCCATTCCTGGAAGCCACATTCAGAGTTGAAATATTGAAGAGTGGTCAGCAGACACTAGGAGCATGGTGCCCGCTGTTGTTACTACCTTCACTCAATGCCAATATTTTCCTGTCTTTCTCTTCAGAGCCTGCCTGTGATGACTGTACCACCCATGATGGAAGATCCTGTTCGCATTGGGGAGGATAAGTATATTTCCAAGTGAGTACATTGAGGCTCTAAACATGCTGAACATAGACTGTGGGCTTTATGTGCAAGGTCAGTGGAGGGGAATGATTGTTTAAGGTTGTAGTTTGGGCATCAGTTAAGAGGGCTGTTTGCCCTGGGTGTTACTGAGCTTCCAAAGAGTTGAAACTTTGGCACTCATTCAGCAAGTGGAGAGTGTTCCATCGGACTCCAAGCTCATGTCCCGTAGATGGCCGAGCATGCGCCTGTTGTAAGGGATGAGGATGTTGCATGAGAAATGGGGTCTATGCAAGCCACCTCTTCCAGGTATCTGGTTGAGCACCCGGTGGTGAAGAGGCAAGGTGGTGGTCATAAACCAGCTGGTGGCCTCCATGTTGTGGTACTGGATGGTCACCTTGACCCCTCCTGCCCCCTTCGTCACGAGAATGCAGAGGAGGTTAGTGGACTTCTTCTGGGGTAACAGGAAACACTGGGTCTCTGCGGCGGTCTTGAGTCTCCCAGTGGGAGAGGGTGGACAGTCACTGGTGTGCATACGTATGCGACTAGCGGCTCTCCGCCTCAGGACCCTGCAGAAATTCCTGTACGCCGAGCACCCTCCCAGGTGGCACTTTTTGGCGACATTCTTCCTCCGGAGGGGCTGCTGTCTTCACGAAGAGATGCGGCTACTACTGGCAGGTGTCAGCCGTGCTGCTTTGCGGAGTACGCCCGGCTTCTATCAGGACCCATTGAGAGTCTGGAACATGGTTGCCTCAGGCCGGGAATCCCCTTCTCTGGCAGAGAGCGGAGTCGTGGCCGACCCTTGCCCTACCTCAACGGATGTCGATGTGGCTCAGATGTGTGGAATGACTCGGGCTGAGCTGCTTGTCGGGCCCAGGCCGCGCAATCTTATCCGAGAGCCAAGTCCACACAACTTGAACCGTCTCTCCTCGACACTGACAATCTCATTCAGGGATGCAAGCAGGGGGTACCTCTCTGGGCTGCTGCTCCACGCCCTCCACTTCCTAGATCTTGTCCACCACCCCGACATGCCTTGGCGGTCTGTCTTTCCACCTGGAGGTGAGGGGAGTCCCCAATGGAAGTCCCTTTATGAGGGAGTTCTTCCCATCCACCGTGGTGATCTGTGGTTGAGACTGCTGCTTAGAGCGGTGCCTTGCAATAAATTCTTCAGTCTGTACACAGATCTCCCACCCGCATGTCACTTCTGCAGGCTGGAGGAGACCGTGTACCACATGTACACGGAATGTGTGAGACTGCAGCCCCTTTTTAGCGCATCTGCGTGGGCTGCTTCTTGCATTCTGGTTGCATTTTAGCCCCACCCTATTTTTATACGGTCATCCAGTAAGGAGGGGGTGCATGGAGGGATGAGGATTTCCTTGTCAACTTGCTCCTGGGGCTGGCAAAAACAGCCATCCGTGGGTCTTGGAAACAGGTGGCGGGAGGATCTGCCTGGGTAGACTGCCTGGCAATGTTTAGGGGGTACGTTCGTGCCCAGGTAAATATTGAGAAGGAACACATGCAGTCCACAGCGACCTTAGAGGTGTTCCGGGACCATTGGGCTCTGCGGGGGGTAATTTCCATCATTGATAGAGATGGAAACATTTTGGTTTAATGTGTATTGTCCATTTATCGTGAACTGTGTTAGTCATTGTTTTGTGTATCTATAACACTGAATTTCTAATGAAGATATTTTGTATGGAGAGAAAGAAGTGGTGAAGAATCATCTGCGCCCAAGTGTCGTGACGCTTGTACTGGAAGGTCCATGGACAGAGGGAGGGGACAATATGCCACTCAAGATTGCAATGAAGGGAAATTTCTTCATGTGGGAGGGATGTGAGCCACTGGTGTCCTGTACACCAGAAGGTTGTGAAACCTGGTCTCTATTCAAGGCTGAAATTGATGTGTCCAAGTAGCTGGGAATTGAGGAAGATGGTGATTGCATGTAGAAACTACCTTATTCGCACTGTTTGTTTATTTTCTCATAACTTGTTTTTCTTTCGTTTAGCACTCTACTGTTGCGACAAAACTCACGACATAGTGTATGTCAACGATAATACAAACATGCAAATCTGCAGATGCTGGAAATCAAAGTAACGCGCGCAAAATGCTGAAGGAACTCAGCTTCTATGGAAAAGAGTAAACAGTCAATGTTTTGGGCCGAGACCCTTCGTCAGGATAGTCCTTTTCCATAGATGCTGCCTGGCCTGGTGAGTTCCTCTGGCATTTTGTGTGAATGATAATACACCTGATTCTGATTTGGAGGATGAGCTCTGATGTGTAATTGGATGAGCAGTCAGTGTTTTTTATTTACTGCATACATCCATTATCTTCTGGGATCTGGATGCTGCTGATAAGCCCATTTCTCATCGCCCTTGAGAAGGGGGTCCTGAACTTCTGCAATGGTGTTGGGGAGTGAATTATGGAAGTCGGACCCAGCAAGGATGAAGGAGTCACCAAATGTCTTCTCGTCAACATGGTGTGAGCTACAGGGGAAACTGCGGATGGTGGTGCTCCCTTCCCTGTGAAGACTTTATCTTTCCATATAGTCGGTTTGGAAGGTGTGTATGCAATAAATTGGTGTGCTTATGGGGTACACTGAGCCACTGTGCCAGTGGTGAAGGGAATTAATGGTGGATGGGGTGCCAGTTAAGCCACTGCTTTTCCCTGAGTGATATTGAGCGTCCATCGAGATGTTCTCAAGGCACTCATCCAGGCAAGTGGAATGTGTTCCTTCACACTCCTGCCTTGTGCCTTGTAAGTGGTAGAAAAGTTTTGGGTGTCAGAAAATGAGTCGCTCACCAAGGGGCACCAAGCTCTGACCTACTCTTGTAGTTGAGATATTTGTCGGTGTCCTGTTCAATGTCTGGTCAGTGGTGACCCCCAGGATGTTGATGGTGGGGCTTTGGTGAATGTAGATGACTAGACTCTGTCTTGAAGGTGGTCATTGTTTGATACCCAATTGCTTTCTAGTTCGTGATGCAAGGCTGCCGACTGGAGTTGTTTCATTTGCCGAAGCCTTAATATTTAATGCGGATTAAGAGCTAGGACTGTCTCCTCACACTTCTTCCACTCTCTGAGGCCTCTGTTGGTCAGGATCAACCATGGATATTGTGTCCTAGCCGTCTAAATATGCAAGCCTGGGCAGCACGATATAGAGTGCAAGCTATTGCCCACGTAGCGAGCTCGCCTTCTTTGTGCATCTAATGAACACAAAGGAACGGCAGAGACTGGTACAGATTGGCACCAGTAGCATCACAGGAGTTGCTCGTCAGTGTTGAACTTGACTGCCTTAGGGACTCCAGCTCTGGATCTTTCCCTCTGGGTTTACTCCGGAAACCTTCTCCACGTGTGGGTGTAGCCTCAAGGCAGCGAAGGTTCGAGATCATCTAGGAGAAGGAAAACGCTGAACTGCCAACCATGGCTGATGAGCCCCATCGGCCCGAAGCAACTGGTTTTAAGGAGCCAGTAACCCAGCTTTGCCCTTTCTCCTGTCAGTAGAAATAATTCCACCAGGCTTAGCAGTGGAGGCCAAGAGCTGGACTTGGTTGTCAGAGGCTATGTGAGGCACACGCCATTGGGGGCTTATCCCCATTGTCACCCCCAGCTATAACAACCTTAAGGAACCCTTCCTCCGCCACCTCTACTTAAATCCTAATGGTCACCTTGACAAAGGTCACAAGATCTGGGTTTAATGTCCAATTTGTGACGTATTACCCAGTGGGGTACTGAGAAACACCAAGGTCCTGGCCCCTGAGCCCCACTCAGCTTAAGAGCTAGAAGCCATGGTCGTAGATTTCAGAGCTGTGAAATGGTTGATTGAGTAGCAACCAGCACTTCAGTGGCCAGCCACTTAATCTTCTGTGTTTGGGCAGAGAAGGAGCTGCTTTCTGCAGAGGACAGTGTGAACATGTCACAGAGCCTGGAACTTGGGGATCCACTTTGCCTCAGCCGGTATCAAGGCAGGGGCTGTTTACTCTGTAAGGCTATCCAGGACATTCCAGAAATTGCTGATCTTTGGATTCTGGTGGATGGGAATTAATTATTTGGTCTCTTTATTATGTCCATTTGTTTTCATTTATTGTAACAGTATTGTGGAAGAATTTTGTTTTGGAACAGTTTATTCAAATGGGTGAGGCAGGACAGGGTGAGAAAGTGCTTTTCAAGCTTCAGGCATATATTCTATCGATCAGCAACTGAGGGGCTGAATGCTCGTCTCTCAGGATGTAAGTTTCCAACACAGTGGATTCTGGTTAATTGGGCCATCAGTTAATCTGGGTAGTTGCTTACTTGGGATAACTCTTAAAAAGCAAAAGCTAATTGAGATAATAGCCAGGATTACCTTTGTTTATTTGGGATACTATGCAGCTTAATTGGTACAAGAAACTGTTGCAGAACAGTTTCTAACTAGCATCAGTCGCATGCATTTGTGTGGCCTTTTAACACTGTGGCTAGAGCGAACAGTTTTTTTAAAATACTGCCAGTCACAGCTTTGTGTTCAAAAAGCAGTGACTTTTGTCACTGATAGTTGGTGAGAAATAAGCAGTAAGACAACTGTTTTGCTCACAACAGTTTCAGTATTCAGGCTTGGAGATGCCAGAAACAGCCAGGAGTGAAAGTGAAACGTGTTCACTACTTCAGCAAGTTAAGAACTATGAAGCATTTGAAGTTATCAAGAATCATCTTGGATGTTGAAACACCACTGAAGATTTGGAGGATGCAATTGTCAAAAGAATTGCATGTAGGCAGTCCATTATCCACACCAGGAGTCTGTGCTAATTTTGTTCACTTACAGTCAATGAAAAGAAAATTTCATCGTAAACATCAGATGAATCCTGCCATCAGTAATGATCAGGAACTACAGTTTTATAGGACTGTAGTGGCATTGTTAGTGTTCTTTGTTCTGTATTTCTTTAAATACTTAATTTATTACTTAGTTAAATGGTAGTTTGTCTTTTTAAAGTTTTTAACTATTTCCATGTTAATTGGGACAGCCGCCTAATTGGGTTGAAATGACTGGTCTTGATGTGAACCAATGAACTAGGATTCACTGTATATGGATTTTGTGTCGGGTAAGGATTAGGCCAAGAGTCTGTTGGTCTTTGGAGTGTAATAACCTGCTGGCAGCTACTGTCCAGGAGAAGCATGGTGATTACAGGGGGGAGGAGCTAGGCCCCAGTGGAGAGTGGCCTCTTTCCAGGCAGTGAAAACTGAGGGGGAGGGGGCAGCTGAGTGCAGCCAGGGAGTTGTGTTTTCTTATAGCAACTAATGTTACTGAGGAACCAACTCTATTCTGGGATGTTACCCATGAAAGTACACAGCAGTTCCTTAAATCCGAGATTGGAGTTCCCCTTTTATTTTTGTTGTTGCACACTGAGCTCACACAGACGTCTGTATTCAGAGGCCTGCACTTCTGAGCCACCTGCTCTGTGGGATGAGCCTCCGGAAAGGACAGCCTGAAAACTGATCGAGAAACTCCATCAGCGGCTCTTTGTCTGCTCGGCTCCCGGGCAACAGCTGACATCACTACCCATTTCTTTTGTCGCAAAGTCTCAAAGCCAGGGGCCATTTGATTTCCATACCTCGCAGTCCTGACCTATTGCATCCCCAGTTTTAATTGCTCCACGGTCAGCGGCCGTGTCTTCACTGTCTGGGGCTCCCAGCCTGAGAACCGCACACCCCCTCCAACCCGCATACCATACCACTTTCTAACACCTCCTGAATCGGACGGTGTTCTGATGAAGTGCTTGGATGCATTGTGCTCTCTAAATGCATTTTGCTGTTTGAGCTGTGATGCGGGGGCATTCATGATAAATAACTTTCAGCATGGGACAAGAGCAAGTAGTGTGAATGGGCACAACGGAGCATAGGAGTGGATGGATGAGCTCAACGACTGTGGCCAGAGAAAATCAAATGATTATAATGCTCAGCAGCTTTGTATATATGCATATACTATACATACACTTGCATACTCAGAAGGTCTGGCAAAGAGTGAACAGTTGTCGTTTCAGTCCGAGACCCTTCTTCAGGACTGGGGAAAGGGGGGAGATGGTCGAATTAAAAGGTGGGCGCGGGGGGAAAGAGGCTAACTGGAAGGTGATAGGTGAAGCCAGCTGGATGGGAAAGGTCAAGGGCTGGAGAAGAAGGAATCTAATAGGAGAGGAGAGTGGACAATAGGAGAAAGGAAAGGAGGAGGGGATCGAGGGGGAAGAAATAGGCAAGCGAGAAGAAGTAAAAGATCAGAGTGGGGAATGGAGGAAGAGTAGGGGTGGGAATTTTCTTTGGAAGGAGAAAGCGATATTCATACGGTCAGGTGGGAGGGTACTCAGATGGGATACAAGATGTTGCTCCCCCACCCTGATGGTGTGGACCATAAAACAGAGCTGAATTAGGCCATTCAGCCCATCGAGTCTGCTCTGCCATTTCATCATGGCTGATCCCGGATCCCATTCAACCCCGTACAGCTGTCTTCTCGCCATATCCTTTGATGCCCTGACCAATCAGGAAACAATCAGCTTCTCTTTACTTCTGTTCTAAAAGGTCAACCCTCAATTTTGAGGCTGTGCCCTCTAGTTCTGGATACCTCCACCATAGGAAATATCCTCTACACATCCTCCTTATCTAGTCTATTTAACATTCGGTAGGTTTCAATTAGATCCCTCCCCGCATTCTTTTGAATTCCAGTGAATACAGGCCCAATGCTGCCAAATGTTCCTCGTATGTTAACTCCTTATTCCTGGAATCATCCTCATGAGCCTCCTTTGGACTCTCTCCATTGACAACACATCCTTTCTGAGATATAGGGCCTAAGACTTTTGACTGTACTCCAAGTGCAACCTGAGTAGTGTCTTATAAATACTCAGCACTATCTCCTTGCTTTTGTATTTTATTCCAATTGAAATAAATGCCAACATTGCATTTGCCGTCTTTACCACAGACTCAACCTGTGAATTATCCTTCTGGGAGTCTTTCACAAGGACTCCTAAGTCCCTCTTCACCTCTGAAGTTTGAACCTTTTCTCTATTTAGGTAATAACCCACACTATTGTTCTTTTCACCAAAATACATTACCTTATATTTCCCAACACTATTCCATCTACCTCCTTTTTTGCCCATTCTTCCAATTTGTCTAAGTCCTGCTGTAATCGCTTTGCTTCCTCAGAAACCATCTTCGTATCATTCGCGAACTTTGCCACAAAACCCATCAATTCCGTTGTCTAAAGCATTGACAAACAATGTGAAAAGTAGTGGTCCCAATACTGACCCCTGAGGTACGCCACTAATCACCAGCAGCCAACCAGAAAAGGTCTCCTTTCTTTCTTTTCTTTTTAAATCTTTTTATTGAATAAGTATACAAAAAGGTAAGCCATATAGGCACTAATACACTGTTAGAATATAATAAAATTACAGGAGATATTAATACAAAAAAAATGATACAAACAATGTAATTTAACCATAACGTACCAAGGTAACATAATAGTATACTAATTTTTATATATATATCAATAGAGAAAAGGAAAAAAAAAACCCCAAAAAAACCCACCGTGCAACTAACTAAAAGCAAAGCAAAGCAATGGGCTAACTTGAAACCAAACAGAGTTAAAAAACTTAAAATCACGTCCTCAATCCCGACCTCCATTAAAAACAGTAAAAAAAAAATCAAGAAGGGTATATATTACATTAAATGAAAATATTGAATAAAAGATCTCCAGGTCTGTTCAAATTTCAATGAGGAGTCATAAAGATTGCTTCTAATTTTCTCCAAATTCAAGCATAATATCATCTGAGAAAACCAAAAAAAGGTAGTTGGAGCATTAAGCTCTTTCCAATGTTGTAAGATACATCTTTTCGCCATTAAAGTAAAAAATGCAATCATTCTACGGGCTGAAGGAGAAAGATTACTGGAAATTTTAGGTAGTCCAAAGATAGGAGTAATAGGGTGAAGAGAGATATCTATATTCAATACCTTGGAGATAATATTAAAAATGTCTCTCCAAAAAGTTTCCAGAGTAGGGCAAGACCAAAACATATGAGTTAAAGAGGCTATCTGCCCCAGACATCTATCACAAAATGGATTGATATGAGAATAAAAGCGAGCTAATTTATCTTTGGACATATGTGCTCTATGAACAACTTTAAATTGAATTACGGAATGTTTAGCACAGATAGAGGAAGTATTGACTAATTGTAAAATCTGCCCCCAGTCATCCACGGAAATGATAAACCCCAATTCCTGTTCCCAATCTACCCTAATCTTATCAAATGGAGCTTTCCTAAGTTTCATAATAATATTATAAATCATAGCCGATGCACCTTTCTGACATGGATTAAGGTTAATTATAGTATCTAAAATGTAAGTAGGAGGAAGCATTGGAAAGGAAGAAAGTATAGTACTTAGGAAATTTCTAACATGTAGATATCTAAAAAAATGAATTCTTGATAAATTATATTTATTAGATAATTGTTCAAAAGACATAAGGGAACCATCTAAAAATAAATCCAAAAACCGTGAAATACCCTTAGTCTTCCAAATTTGAAAAGCACGATCCGTAAAAGAGGGAGGAAAAAATATGTTACCTAAAATAGGAATCGCTAACCCAAATTGGTTAAGATCAAAAAATTTTCTAAATTGAAACCAAATACGTAAAGTATATTTAACTATCGGGTTAGACACCTGTTTAAGGCGTTTCAAATCAAAAGGAAGAGAGGAACCTAAAATAGAGCCAAGTGTATAACCCTGAACAGATTGTAATTCCAATGCTACCCATTTAGGAATGGATAGTATATCCTGGTCAAGTAACCAAAATTTCATATGTCGAATATTAATTGCTCAATAATAAAATCTAAAGTTAGGTAATGCTAAACCTCCATCTCTCTTAGCTTTCTGTAAATGTATTTTTACCCAGTCTCGGGTTTTTATTTTGCCAAATAAATGAAGAAATTTTGGAGTCAACTTTATCAAAAAAAGATTTTGGAACAAAGATTGGTAATGCCTGAAATATATATAAAAATTTTGGCAAAAAAAAACATCTTAACGGCATTAATACGACCAATCAAAGTTAAATATAAAGGAAACCATTTAGATGAAAATTGAATAATATGGTCAATTAATGGTAAAAAGTTAATCTTAAATAAATCTTTGTATTTACAAGTAATTTTAATCCCAAGATATGAAAAATAATTATTAATCAATTTAAATGGAAAATTATGATATAAGGGAAGTTGTTTATTAATCGGGAAAAGTTCACTCTTACTAAGATTTAATTTATAACCTGAAAAAAAACCAAATTGTGCTAATAGCTCTAAAACAGCAGGGATGGATTTTTGGGGATTAGAAATATATAAAAGTAAGTCATCAGCATAGAGTGATATTTTATGGGACTTTAAGCCCCGAGTTATCCCAGTAATATTTGGAGATTCTCGAAGGCAATTGCAAGAGGTTCTAATGCAATATCAAATAATAAAGGACTAAGAGGTCAACCTTGTCGAGTACCTCGAAAAAGAGGGAAAAAAGGTGCGCTTAAAGAGTTAGTACGGACCGAGGCCACAGGAGAATGATATAACAGTTTAATCCAGGATATAAATTTCGAGCTAAAATTAAACATTTCAAGCACCTTAAATAAATAAGGCCATTCTACTCTATCAAAAGCTTTCTCAGCATCTAAAGAGATAACACACTCAGGAATATTTTGTGAGGGAGTATAAACAATATTTAACAGTGTGCGAATATTATAAAAAGAGTAACGACCTTAATAAAACCCATTTGGTCTTCCGAAATAATAAAAGGAAGTACTTTTTCTAATCTATTTGCTAATAACTTAGGAAAAACTTTAGAATCAACATTTAACAATGATATTGGTCTATAAGATGCACATTGAGAAGGATCTTTATCCTTCTTTAATATTAGAGAGATTGACGCTCTAGAAAAGGTCTCCTATATTCCCACTCCCTGCCTCCTGCCTGTCAGCCATTCCTCTATCCATGCTAGTATCTTTCTGTAACACCACAGGATTTCATCTCGTAAGCAGCCTCATCTGTGGCGACTTATCAAACACCTTCTGAAAATCCAAGTAAATGAAATCCACTGCCTCTCCTTTGTCCACCTTGCTTGAAGAACTCTAAAGGATTTGTCAGGCAAGATTTTCCTTTACAGAAACCATGCTGACTTTGACTCATTTTATCAATAGCCTCCAAATACATTGAACCCTCATCCTTAGCAAGATTCTTACATTTGTCCTGTGGGACCATGCCAGAATCAAGTGATTAGTGAAAGATTATGACCAATATATCCGTTATCTCTTCAGCAACCTCTCTCAGGACTCTGAGATGTAGTCAGTCTGGTCCAGGTGACTTGTCCACCTTAAGACCTTTGAGCTTGTCTGGAACTTTTTCCTTTGTAATAGCAAATGCACTCACTCCTGCTCCCTGACACTCGCGGACTTCTGGCACACTGCTAGTGCAGCTGGATTAGAACATGTTTAATAAATGGGCTGTCTGATCAATGAAGTGTATAGGCATTGAGAGAGTAGATCCCAGCCTCCTTCCTTTGTTCAAGATTCATGTTTATTTGGCATGTGTACATTGAAACACAGAGAAATGCATTGTTTACATTATTAACCGTCACACCCGAGGGGGCAGCCTGCAGGTGTTGCCACACGTCCTGCTGCTCAGTAGAGCAACACTGAATACAAGCATCAAACAACAGCCACAGCAAAAACAAGCCCCATTCCTCCCTCTCGCCCAAGCACATAGTCCTTTAACCCCAGGGTAGGCTTCCAGCCTCCAGCAGACTGTGACTCGGGCCTGCAGCCATTGGGCTTAGACCCCCAGAGATTTGCAGATTCCACTCTGGCCAAAAGGCCTCTACATCTGGACTTCCAATTCAACCTCCAGGCTTCGATATTTGGCCCTGATTCCAGGGTACGCCGATCGGCAAATATTAGGCCTCAAACTCTGGACTCACCGATGATGCAACCCTGAGCACTAGGGTAAGAACTCCAGTGTCACCGATTCACGATCCCACAGGGACGTCGGAGCACGCCCCTCCTGCTTGGGTGGATCCCTGACTCCGGAACCCTTTTGCAGCTTGCTGACCTTGGGAGAAGGGTTTGGGAGAGGTGCCCTCATACACTCTGATCGTGGATGTCGCACATCCACGTTGTTTTCAAACATGCAACAGAGACTTGGACTGTGGCTTGCCCCTTAATTCCTCCACATCCCTGTCTCTAAGCCCTAACTCCTCTCCATTTCCCAAACAATCTTTACCTAAAAAATCAGTTAAAAACATAAAGTAACTCTGAGCTGTGAATCAACAGAGATGCCGTCTCAGAATTCAATCTCCTGGCTAAACTCCTATGAGATCTTGCTGATCTCCATTGGTTCCTGATTAAACAGCACTTCATTTTTTTAAAAATTGCTTCAGTGGCTGACTGTGCCCTGAAGTCTACTCTTACACATCGCTGTAGCTCTCCAAGATCTCTTTGTTGCTCAAACTGTGGCCCTCTTGTTTGTCCCTGCGTGGAGTTTGTTCCTTGCTCCAGCACTGGTGGCTCGATCTTCAGCTGCCAAAGCCCAAAGCTCTGGACTTCCCTCCTAAGCTTCATTCCTTGCCAGTCTCTTGACCACCTTCAGTCATCTGCTGTTCCCCTGTAACTTTGACATGACAAGGGATGATGTTGCAATGTTTTCACTAGATGAAGAGTCCTGAGCAAGGGGACATAACGCAAAGATTCCGAAGATTTATTATCAAAGTAGATACGCTGTATAAAGCTCTGAGATTCGTCTTCCCGCAGCCAGCCATGAAACAAAGAAGCATGGAACCTGTTCAAAGAAAACATCAAACGTCCAATGTGCAAAACAAAATCGTGCAAACAAATGAGAGAGAAACACATAGAATATAAACATCAAACTGCAGAATCCTTGAAACAGCCTAGGAACGTTCAGTTCAATTTACTGCAGTGGCACACGTTAACTGCAGGCCGCAGAACGAGTCTGCCCCGATCAAAATCACAGAAAATGGAAAAGGAAAAAAAAAACTAGAAACATACATAACATGCACTGCGGAGTCCTCTAAAATGAGTCCAATCCACAAATTGCGCTGATCAAACCTTGAGCAAGACCCAAGACTCTGGCACCTTCCTCCGATTAAAGCTAAGGGGCTAAGATTCTTAGAGATTTCTTCAAGAGAATGTATCTTAAAACTGTCATGGACAGCCAAATCTTTAGAAGTATTGAAAGTGAAGCTTGGTGCATTTTAAAGATCTAGGGATTGAGGGCAGTGGGATCTGGCATAGAGGAGGAGTTGAGGCTTGGGGTAAATGAGCCATAATTATAGGGCAGGTTTGAGGGGACTGTGGCCTACTACTCTTAATTCTTTATGTTGAGTCAGTTGGCATTAAAAAAAAACCTATTTGGTTGATCTTGCTGCATGAAACACACTACATAAATGAATTTGATGTTGATGAGCCTGAATATGGAAATAAAATTTCCCTGTGTAGGCTGATTGTAGATGGCTGGTAGGGGAATCCAGGTATAATCATTGGCAAGTGAGAGATTAGGCTATAGGAAACTGAAGAAGTGGGATTAGTCTGAGAATTGGCATAGATCTTGATTGCTATAAAACTGAAAGAACTGTTTTATGAAATGAAATATTGGTTGACCTTTTTCCTTGATAAAAACATGTCTGAGAGGCCCACCCTTGAGGTCAATAACCAAGGGACAAATTTCCCTCTGTATTTTAAAGCCAAACAGTTGGCTGTCTACAGATTGAATTTAGTCCTGTAATGGGATTCAAACTCTTGTCATTATACTTAAGAAAACGAATGCTATGCCACCTTGCCCTTGGTCTTTGGTTGGCATAGGCATAGAGGTGGAGGGGCAGCTCTGTGTTTATTACATAAAGCAGTTCAGTGGAGTGCCAATGTACACCTGGTACATGTCGGGTACCCTAGATCAATTAGGACTGGTGATGTATGGTGAAAGGATTGAAGGATCTTCTTGGAGATGAGAGGCAGAGATGGAAAAGGTGCAGAATGGAGAGAGTACAAGCAAAATAAAGAGACTGGTTTAGGAAGGGGATTTCAGGGGTTTGGAGTCAGTAGCTGGAGGCAAAGCTGACAGTGATGGAATTGCTACTTTCTGCAATGCACAGGGGGAAAGAATTAGTGGTGTGGAATAATCATTCTGTGAAATATGTTGCTTGCATCAAATCAACGAAACCATAAGACATAGGAGCAGAATTAGGCCATTTGGCCCACTGAGTCTAATCAACCATTCATGGCTCATTTATTAACCCTCTCAAACCTATTCTCCTCCCTTCCCCTCGTAAACTTTGACACCCTTACTAATCAAGAACCGATCAATATCTACTTTAAATATAACCGATGAATTGGCCTCCATAGCTGTCCAAACATGAGTGAGGATTATGATATGCAGCCGATATGTGTTGCCATGATTTGGGAGTCAACACTGCATGCCCATAATTTACTACCCATACATCTTTGGAATGTGGGAGTAAATTGGAGGAAGCCCACGTGATCATGGGGAAATGAGACCCAATGGTAATCTTGGCCACAGTACCAGGAAGGATTCCAGGCCTGTTCCGTGGAAGAGGTGTGATTTAATTTATTTTGTTGTGTGATGACTGTCGGGCTATGTTTTAGCCTCTCAGTGTGAAGAGTAGCGCTCCATCAGTTCTGCATTGTTCAGGCTGTGCCTCTGAGTGACTTGACTCACAACTGAGAAGATTGTGAGAATGTGGTAGGGGGCAAGATGTTAAGAATGCTTTCTTTTCATTTCTAGGAAGGAGCTCCTGGGGCACTTGAAGACCTACAACTACTACTATGAAGGGCAGACGGCACAGCTCCGACACAGGGAGGTAAGCTATCCTACAGCAGAATGGCTCAACTGCTTTCAGTGAAGAATGGCAGATAATCTGCAGATACACACTTGCTATAACTTTTATTTATTCATTTTCTGTGGTCCTGGGGTTACCGATAAGGCATTATTTCCTATCCCCAATTTCTCTTGAAGATTATGGTTAGTAGATGCCTTGAGTTCTTCTGGCAGAGATAGCCCCCTTGTTCTTTTTTTTAACTAATTTTTTTAATAAGTTTCTACATTACAAAAAACCACCAACAAAAAGGAGATTTATAGAGTGCGAAACCAACGTATCTGGTGTACAATTCATAACAGTAAAGAAAAAGCACCCAAAATAAGATCATATAAATTTAGTTTCCTCCCCACCCGCCCACTACACAACTCCAAGCCAACCATTACAATATAAAGAAAAGTTAATCAGAGCTTTTGCCACCACAGAGCTGTGAATATAAAAAAAGGTATTGCCTACTACCAAAACTATAATTTATTTCACATCATAAAAAAACCGTAAAAGTTACCCGAAAAAAAAAGCTGGATGTATGGGATTAAAGTACTGAAAGAAAAAGGAAGATAAAACTTTAAACTAAAGAGGAGTTATGGAAATATTCAAGAAAATGTCCCCACACCTTATGGAACTTTATGTCCGAATTAAGAAGTGAATGATGAATCTTTTCAAGGTCTAAGCAGGACATAATATCTCTAAGCCATTGAGCATGAGAAGAAGAACTAAACGTCAAGCCAAAAGAGAGGCAAAAGACAATGTTCGATGTTTGGTCGGACTTAAACGCATGTCAACTTCACCCAAAATTCCAAAAAGAGCAATCAAAGGGTTAGGTTCTAAATGACAATTAAGGATATGGATAAAGTTTAAAAAAAAAATCTCTCCAAAATTTCTCCAAACTAGGACAAGCCTAGGACAAACTAAGACATACGAATAAGAGAAGCTTTACACTTTACACTTGTCACATAAGGGACTGATATCAGGATAGAACCACGATAATGTATTTTTAGATATATGAGCCCTATATACAACCTTGAACTGCAAAAGGCAGTGGTGAGCACATAAAGAGGTTGAGTTAACTGACTTAAGAATTGAATCCCAAACCTCATCAGACAGAGAAATATTTAAATCATGCTCCCAGGCAGTTCTAATTTTAACAAAGGCCTCAAGGCCTCAAGGTCGCTAACTTATCACGAATAGTAGATATTAAACTTTTACCCAATGGGTTTATACGGAGAAAAAGTCCACAACATTTTTTACGGGGATCTCAAGAAAGTTTGGTATTAAAAGGTTAATAAAATGTCTAATTTGAAGGTATCTAAAGAAATGAGTATTCGGTAGGTTAAACTTTGCAGACAGTTATTCGAAGGTCACAAAACAGTTATCTATGAAAAGATCCTCAAAACCCCTGGTACCCTTTCTGTACCAAACATGAAATGTTAAATCTCGCACAGAAGGTCGGAAAAGATGATTATGAAAGATAGGACTAGAAAGGGAGAAACCATGAAGACCATAATATTTTCTGAACTGAGCCCATATTCTCAGAGTTTGTCTAATGAGAGGATTAACATTTAGTTTGGGCAAATGACAAGGAAGTGCATATTCAAGAAGTGCGGAAATAGAGAAATCCTTATGAGAGTTCAACTCCATTGCCACCCATTTTGGGCAGTCAGACTGATTATGAAAGAAAGACCAAAAAATAAGGCAATGTATATTGACTGCCCAGTAATAAAAATGAAAATTGGGCAAGGCCATACCACCATCCCTTTTAGGTTTTTGAAGGCGAACTTTGTTAAGTCTGGGACATTTACCCTTCTATAATAGAGTGTCACGAATCAAAAAAAGCTTCAGAAATAAAGTTTGGTGAAGATTGGAATAAGTATAAAAATTTAGGAAGGATACACATTTTAACATTAACTCGACCTACCAGAGACATGGACAAGGGTGACCAATGTGTCAAACTCTGTTTTGTATGATTTAAAAGATTAGTAAAATTTTCTCGAAAAAGGTGCTTAAAATTCCTTGTTACAGTAATACCGAGGTAGGTGAATTGATTATGTACTACTTTAAAAGGGAAATTATGAAATTCTAGTATTTGTGCTTCTCTATTAATTGGGAAGAGTTCGCTCTTGTGTAAATTAAGTTTATATCTGGAAATCTGACTGAATTTATTAAGAAGTGAAAACATTGGGGGTAAAGAGGTAGTCGGATTTGATATAAAAAGTAAAAGGTCATCGGCATAAAGAGAAAGTTTATGCTCAACACCTCCCCTCCAAATCCCCATCAATTCAACACAGCTACAAACACAATCGCCAGTGGCTCTATGGCCAAATCCAAAAGTAAGAGACTTAAAGGACACCCTTGCCAGGTGCCACGTATAAGGTTAAAAGTTTGGGATTGCTGAGAGTTAGTCAAAACGGAAGCAGTGGGACATGAATATAACAATTTAATCCATGTAATAAAACTTTATCCAAAGTCAAATTTTTCTAAAACCACAAAAAGATAATTCCACTCCACACGATCAAACGCTTTCTCCGCATCGAGAGGGATGACCCATTCAGGAGTCCCATTTGGAGGTGAATACAAGATATTAAATAGACACCATGTATTAAAAAAAGGGAGGCGATTTTTAATACAACCAGTTTGATTCTCGGAAATAATTGAAGGTACAATGTTCTCCAATCTACGAGCCAAAACTTTAGCCAAAATTTTAACATCGACATTTAACAGCGAAATCGGCCTATATGAGGAACACTTGGGTCTTTGCCTTCTTTCGCTAAAAGAATACTTGCCTCATTAAATGATGCTGTCAATTGACCATGCTTAAATGAATCAGATAAAACTAAGGTTAATTGAGGCAAAAGCAGTGAGGAAAATGACTTATAGAATTCTGCAGAAAACCCATCAGGTCCAGGAGATTTACCAGGCTGCAGTGTGGAAATGGCTAAAGATAATTCCTCTAATGATAATGGTTCATTGAGTTGTGCTTTGAGATCAGGAGAAAGCGAAGGCGTATTTAAACTATTTAAGAAATGTTCAACAGAAATACCATCATTTAAAGGTTCAGAGGAATAGAGTCGAGAATAATAATTCTTGAATGTATCACTAATTTCAGAATGATTCAAGGTAATGTTCCCATTTCCCATTCGAATTTTAGTAATTTGTTGTTTATCTTTAGAGTGTCTTAATTGATTGACTAAAAATTTACCAGATTTACCTCCAGGAATGTAAAACTGGCTCTTACTTTCGAGAAGTTGGCGTTCAATTGGATGAGTGGAAATAAGGTCAAATTTAGTTTGAAGTTCCACTTGCTTCTTGTACAGTTCTGGATTTTTGGTTTGGGCATATAGTTGGTCTGTTACTTTAATTTTATTGACCAGATCTAATCGCTCTATAGAGGTCTTTCTTTTCAAATTCACAGGCTATGATATTACTTGATATGCTTTCATGGCATCCCAGACAACCTGAATTGAGGTTTCAGATGGCATGTTAATATCTAAAAATAAACATTATCTGGCCCTTCATAAGTTTTACAAAATCTTTATCCAACAACAGGGTCGGATTAAAATGCCAGTGTTTATTCATTTGGGGGAGACCAGGAAGAAATAAAGACAGGGTAAATGGGGCATGATCTGAAATCAATATACTCTGATAATCAGAAGAGCGAACAGATAGAATTATCAGGTTATCAATTTAAAAAAATAATCAATTCTAGTAAAAGTATGGTGGACATGTGGGGGAAAAAAAGAGTAATCTCTCTCAGTTAGATGGAGAAAATGCCAAACATCAGAAATACCATAATTAGAAAGGAAAGACTGAATTGATAAAGCAGATTTACTTGGTAGTGTAGGAACAGAGGATGATCGATCCATAACTGGATCTATCCAACAATTAAAATCACCACCCAATATAAGAGAAAATGAGCTGAGGTCAGGCAATAAAGAGAAAAAATGATCAAAATACTCCACATCATCCGAATTGGGAGTGTACAGGTTAGCCAAGACTACCCTAGTCTTCTACAATTTCCCAGAGGCAATAATAAAACGACCATTTGTATCAGATACTTGATTGTGAAGCTCAAAAGGAACATTTGGATTGATAAGAATAGAGACCCCCCTGGCTTTAGCAGCCCCCTTGTTCTGATGTTGTCAGACTTGGCAATGCTGGAATAGTACTTTCCTTCCATTTGTGACTGTGTGCAACCTGGGGAACCTGCAGGTGGTGGTGGTGATCCACTTTATGTTCTTTGTAGCAGAGGTCATGGCTTTGTGGGATGCTGAAGGAGTAGCCGGACAAATAATTGCAGTGTGTTTTGTAAATGGTGCGCTGGGATGGAGGTACTAAATACCAGAAGTAGTGGATAGGGTGCAAGCAAAATGTGCTGCATTGTCCTTGATGGAGTTGAGCAGTTTGAGAGATTGAAACTGCATTCGTCCACGCCAGTGGAGGGGATTTCATCAGAATTAGAATTTTTTGTCCTGCATCCATCCCACAACATGAGGGAGTAAAAATCTTTGTTGCATTTCAATCGCAATGTATAAGCGATAAGGAAGGGAAGTGTGGGAGGATATTGCCCAAACACTAAGATTTTATACATAACTGTTTTGTATACATTTATGTACAGTCAGATACAATGTACAGTCAGATATGCAATCAGATCAATATGTATTGATAAGTCTGATGATCTGGTGAATGAAGCTGTTCTGGAGCTTGTTGGTCCTGGCCTTAATGCTACGGTACCGTTTGCTAGACTGAAGCAGCTGAAATGGTTTGTGGTTGGGATGGCCAGAGTCCCTCTGAGCCTTTTTTGAGTACCCGCTGTAAACGTCCTAATCAGAGGACAGTTCACATCCACAGATGCACTGGGTTGTCTGCACCACTCTCTGCAGTGCCCTGTGATTGAGGGTAGTATGGTTCCCGTGCCAGGCACAGCCAGTCAGGATGCGCTCGATGGTGCCGCTGTAGAAAGTCCTGAGGATATGGGGACTCGTGCGAAACTTCCTCAGTCATCTGAGGTGAAAGAGGCTCTGTTGTGCTTTTTTCACCACACAGCTGGTATGTAGAGTCCAGGTGAGATCCTTGGTGATGTATATACCGAGGAACTTGAAACTACTCACCCTCTCAACTACAGACCCATTGATGTCAATAGGGGCTAGCCTGTCTCCGTTCCTCCTGTAATCCACGATCAACTCCTTTGTTTTCTTGACATTGAGAGAGAGGTTGTTTTCTTGGCACCGCTGTCAGGGCATTGACTTCTCTGTGGCTGTCTCATCATTGTTGGAAATGAGGCCTAGCAATGTTGCATCATCTGCAAATTTGATCAGCAGATTGGAGCTGTGTGTGGCAACACATCATGGGTAGGTGAGTAGAGCAGGGGGCTCAGGACACAGCCCTATGGGGCTCCTATGTTGAGGGGCAGAGGTGAGGGTGCCCATCCTTACCACCTGCTGGTGATCTGACAAGGAAGTCCCGATTATAGCTGCACAAGGCGGGGTACAGGCCAAGATCTCTGAGCTTCTTGTCGAGCCTGGGCGGAATTATGGTGTTGAATGCTGATCTGTAGTCCAAGAACAGCATTCTAACATAAGCATCCTTCTTCTCCAGGTGAATGAGGATGGTGTCGTGTTCTAAACAAGTACTTTTGTACAAAGTAGATAATGAAGGGCCTTGCAATGTCAGAAGACCAGTCACATGTCAAAGCATACCCAGCTACTCACCGCCTGTGGCCAGAGTATTCATCCTTGTCTAGATATGTTTCTAGTAATGGTGACTACCAAGATTTAGGTGAGAACGCTGTAGATGTAATTATGACATCGAATGTTAAGGGTATCTGATTTAAACCCCGGTGTTCTTCTGCACATATTAATTTCCCCTGCCCGCTTAAACTACTGCTTCCTTTATTCACTCTTCCCCACCCCCCCACTTAGTTCCTTCTGCCCATCATCCTTGCCCTATGTAGCTCCACTGATTACCTTCCAGACTTCGTCCCACCTCCCTACATTCTGCTGTGTTCTGGCAATCTCTCCAGTTGCTTCTATACTGTTGCAAGGTCTCAACAGCCTGCACCTTTTGCCTCTACAGATGCCATGTGACCTGCTGAGTTCTTCCAGTGTTCTGTTCTGCTCTTGTTGTAGATTTCGGCATCTTTTTTTTGTCATTAGATTAGATTAGATTAGATTCAACTTTATTATCATTGTGCCGAGTACAGATACAAAGCCAATGAAATGCAGTTAGCATCTGACCAGAAATGCAAAGAATAGTGTTATTTACAAAATAACTGTGAATAAAAAGTAAGTGCTACAGCACACAAATATAAAAGTACTGAGACAGTACAATATGGATGCAATACTGCTTAGCGCTGTGATGTGAGGTTCAACAGTGTCATCTGTCCTGATCTAACTCTTGTCGCAGATGGTCATGCCTGGGCTGGGTTTGTTGCTCATCATTCATCAGCCAATGCCTGAATATTTTCTGGACTGTATCCAGTGGAAATCACTCCTAGAAGTACTGCTCCCCTCCTACCCTTCGGGGACTTCTTAAAACAGACTTGAGTGGCCAAGCTTTGGTCATATTGCCTGATTACCTTCTTGTGTGACTGGGTGTTGATTTTGCTTCATTGTGGCTGTGGGATATGTAATTAGAGTTTGCACAAATGCCAGTTGCTTTTTTTTTGAGGCAAGAAACTGACAAGCTAAGTGCGGTGAGCCTCTTGAAAGGTGTTTGATTTACTGCAGTATTTTAACTTGTGGATAGATAAGTGAGGGGAAATGGAGCATGGTGAACTGTAGTTTTTGGACCGGAGAGACGTGCAGTGGTTTTCCTATAACAACTGACTTTTCCTGCTGTCTACGTCAATGACTTGGATGTACAAAGCTCAAATTTCAAATCTGAAGACACTGAAAAACTTGTCAGTGAACTCTAAGAATTAATAATAGTTAAGGGAACTGATGCTTTGGTTAAGTTACTGGAAAGAAGGGTGAAGGCTATTGGTCCAGAGAGGAGTTCAAATCCCACCACGGTAACAGTAAATGTTACAGTAATTGAATAAATCCTGCATTGTTTTAAAATATGTAATTGCTGGATTGTTGTTTCATTTTGAGAAGGAAATTTGCTGCCCTTACCCTTCCTGGTTCATGTACAGCTCATGACCCACCAATGGTGCATCTTAATTGTCTGCTCAGTCCAGAAGCACCTTTGGATGGACTTTGCCAGTGCATGTGAATGGATATAGGACAGAGTACTGGTCCTCCTCATGGTACAACAGGATTCGGTTTATGTGATCTGTTCATAACAGTTCATTATCAGTTGGAAAGGCAGCCAAGTACTGAGTTCTCACATGGCAGAAGACGTCTGTCACCACTCGGCAGCTGGCAAATCCATCCCACTAGTCTCCCAAGTACTAGTTTACGTGTACATAGGTTGTGTGTTTGAAAGCTGGGAAGGACCTGTATTGGCATACTGGTGGAATGGCAGTTGGGGTTGGGTGAGGTGGAGATATTTGGTTCATATAAATATGGTATGTATTTCTGTGGGAGGAATGGGTAGGGGAGAAACTAAAGGGTTCAATTCTAAATATGATAGAAGGGTGTATATGTAACTTGATTATAGAAATAGTTTTAAAAATAAAAGCACCCTGCTCTTTGAGAATAGAGGCAAGAGCAAGGGAGCTGCAACTAGTCTTTGATTGCACAAGTCATGACTACCTTGTAATAAAAAACAAAACACTGGAGGAACTCAGCGTCCTGTGTGTTGTTACTGATTTCAGCAGATCTCAAAGAAATATGATTTGCAAAAGCTTTTTACATGGTAAATGGTTAGAATTGAGGAGACGGTTAGGACAATGGCCATGAAAGCAATTTCAATTTTGCCTTTCAAGAGCTAAATCAACACTTGAAAGGCTGCAGAACTGTGGCGAAAGTGTGGACCGAGCTGGCTTAACTCTTGCACTGAGCTGGCATGCCTTTGGATAGAATGGCCTCCTTCAGTATTGAGCAAGGGTCCAAAGGAAGGGTTACAGAGCATTGACAGCTGATAAACTGAGCAATAAAAAAGCTTCCTGTTCCTCACTTTGTTTCTGACACATTTTGCTGTAAGTTTGGTGGTTTCTATTTTAATCTTTATCGTATGTGGTTAAAGGCAGAACAAGCTGTCCCAAGCACAGACAATTTTGCCCAACTTGAATCCATACTTCTTCACCCGCCATGAGCAACAACCACCTCTTGCTTACCTGGCACCAGTATCAGTTACCTCCCTGCACCCCCTCAACCTCCCATCTGTGTCCTTACCCCCACACCTCTATCACAATTTGCTAGCTGAGATAGTCAGATTTTCACTTCAACTGCACTTGTGCTCTGAGTTTAGGAAAAAGAGAAGTGATCTTGCTTGAGCTTGCAAAGTTCTAGAGAGGCTTGACAAGACTGATATGGGGGTGGGTTGCCTTGGCCTGTTTCTCTCAGCCTCAGGATCAGGAATCGGTCATCTACAACGGAGGAGAAATTTCTTCACCGGGGAAGTAGCTATTTGGAATTCTCTGCCCAGGGTCATGCAAACTCAGCTGCTGAGTGTCTTCTAGATGGTTTGATAGCTTCTGATCTTGAATGACTCAATGGAAGTGTGTTGGTGCAGGGCGATGTTATTCAAGTGAAGGATCAGCTGAGAACATGTTGGGTGGTGGAGCTGGTGGAAGTGGCTGAAGGGAGCACTCCTGCTTTGACTTGTATTTGCTCCCTCCCACTTTCGCTGAGCGTGCGCTGTGTATCTCCCGAATCTCCCTCCTCACTGGTTGAGAATACGTGCTCTTCCACTGCAGGAGGAGGAGGAGCTGATCATCGAAGGTCTCCTGAACATCTCCTGGGGGCTGCGGCGACCAATCCGGTTACAGATGCAGGATGACAACGAGCGTATCCGGCCGCCTCCCTCATCAACCTCCTGGCACTCTGGATGCAGTGTGGAAGCACAGAGGTAAGGGGCTGGCCATCCCTCCTTGGCCTGAGAGGGCAGCAACTGGAAATGGGGGTGGTGGGCTTGTTGGGATAACATATGGTTATCATGATGGAATCCATTTCTGGATTAAATGTCCTGGTTAACTGTTTAGTTTGCAGTTCTGGTTGTCCTATTGCAGGACGCTTTGGAGAGAGTGCAGAAGAAGATTACCAAGATGCTGCCTGGATTAGAGGGTATAAGCTAAATGGAAAGGTTGAACAAACTTGGGTTAGTTTCCTCTGAAGCATCAAAGACTGAGGGGAGACCTGATAAAAGATTTTTAAATTGAGTCATAAATTGGGTAGACAGTCAAAATCCTTTTCCTAGGTTGGAAATATCAAATACCAGAGGATGTGCATTTACTGCAAGGGGTGGGGGAAACTTTAAAGATGTTTAGGGTAGGTTTTGATTTTTTTTTTCTGACACACTGGTGGGTCCCTGGGATGTTTTGCTATAGAGAGTAGTAGAGGCTTTTAGATAGACATGAGCAAGCAGGGAATGGAGAGATATTAATCATGCAGAAGAGTTTTAGTTTAATTTAGTATAGTATTTGTCACAGGAATTGTGGGCTGAAGGGCCTGCCCTGTGCTGCACTGTTCTATGTTTGTTTAACTGGTGTCTTCATTGTTGCTTTCCAATGACTTCCTCTTCCTCAGGCCGTCTAAACTGACGTGGGTGCTGCCAGACATCAAGGTGGAAGAGTCAGAGAGTCCGTCTGAGACCAGTGCTTCAGCTGCTCCCAGTAACACTAGTAAGGTTACTCTCAACACATAATGGATGTACGGGGTTACCTTAATGTTTGGAGCAGGAGCCCTCCTGTGCCTGCCCTTGGGCATCACAGCTAATTTGCATCTTGTTCCCAACTTTGCTAGTAGCATTGCCTCATTAACTGACAAAACAAAATAACAAACTCTGCAAGAGAACGGAGCTTTCATTTTTTATTTGGTTTTATTTGATAGATCTGCTCTGTCAATGATAGAACAGTTGCCATGGTCCAGATCAGCTTTAAATCCCTGCCTTGAACCATACCTGCCATTTTATATCATTGCTCTGTGGGCAAGATGCCATGTGTTATGAAATGTATCCATGCTCTCAACGTCCTGTCACCTTGACCAAGACGTCCCTGAATTTACGAAGGTCTCCTTGACTTGAGTGTGACTGGGTCACTGGTTATGAAAACCAAAACTGAGTGGACTTGGACAACAGCTAGGAATCCAATTATCTCCAAAGTCCTACGAACTGGGATTGGATATCCTGGCCCTGTGCCTTTGTCAAATCCAACTGCAGGTCCGAACTTTGTTGATGAGAGGGTGATCTGAGTTCAGACCAGAGCTGACATCTGTCTCAGAAGCACTAGGGCATGAGCAGGGCTTTCTGTGGTATCTTATGCGGCTGTGGTCAGCTGGCACTGCTGAGAGGAGGCTTAACTTTGTCCAGTGGTCATAAAGGGCAGCAAATGCTGAGACAGTCTTTAAAAGGATCTTGTTAATTTGTGAACGGTGTCACTTCACTGGCAAATTAACTATTGGTCCTGCTTGAACAGGGATCATTTCAGGGGACAGATGAGAGTCAATGACTTTGCCATGGTCTGGTGGCATAAGTGGGCTAGAAGGTTGCCTTCCTCCCCCTGAATGATGCCAGTGAACTAGTTGGGCTTTAATCCTATAGTTCACCAATCCTAACTTTTGAGTCCTGATTTATCTCACTAACATTTTAAGTAGCCTAGCTACTGTGGTTAAATTTGAACTGATCCCTGAAGTGCTTACTTGGCTACTGCTGCTGGTGTGTAGGGAAGAGGGGAATTTACACTCCTTTTGGAAAGGGCACCTGTTCAGAGGAATGCCATCCATGGAGGAATAGCCCATTCGTTAGCCAAAGTCGTACAGCATAGAAAAAAAGGCCAGCAACCCACCAAAGTTGTACTGATCATCTGGCACCCATTTACGCTAATCTTACCCTATCCTATTTTTATTCTCCCAACATTCCCATCAATTTTCCCTGAATTCTACCACTCACCCATACTATGGGGCCAATTAATCTTCTTGTCTTTGGGATGTCGGCTGGAAATTGGAGCACCTGAGGAAAACTTGTATGGTGAGAAGAATATGGAAGTCAACATAGACAACAGTGGAGGTCAAGCTTGAACCCAAATCATTGGAGGCGTGAGGCAGCAGTTTTACTCTCTATGATCAAGAGTTCCAATACACAAGCAGTGGGGAGCAAGCATGGGTTTCTACCGATGGTAGCCTAGGTCGGGCTTGCACATGTACAGTGGCCATTGGAGGTGTGGGTGGATGGCTTCAAATCCTCCTTGGATAAGGAAGTTGGCACAGTCGGTGATTAGACAGTGACATTGTGGCCTGCTCTGTTGTTCCTCCAGAGGCACAGGATGCTGGCTCCACTGACCCGGGCAGCTCACAGCTAATGCGGACAAAGAGCGACGCTGGAGTTCTTCGCAGAGACAAGTTACGGTCGCCAAGCGACCAGCGGCGAATCAGACGCCACCGCTTCTCCATCAATGGTCACTTCTACAACCACAAGGTAATGGTGCAGCTTCATGCAAAGTTAAGGCTGTAATTCGGCACATGTGCTGGCTGAGCAGGAATCCACCCTCAACTGTGCTAACCCCTGGATTTCCTGGGCTGGTGTGACATGTTTTCTGGAGCTTTTATCATACAACCTCCTGTCTCCCTTTGATTGTCGAGCAAAATGGTCTTTAATCTGAAATACTAATTTGCTTTTCTACAGGTGTTGCCCGAATTCAGGGTTTTCTGCTTTTATTTTTTTTGACTCTCACTCCCTGTTTAGTGAAACAGGAAGCAACGCACACAAAATGTTGGAGGAACTCAAAGTCAGGCAGCATCTACGGAGGGGAATAAACAGTTGATATTTTGGGCCGAGACCCCTCTTTAGGACAGATTAAGTTATTTTGGTCAGGTCCTGATGAAGGGTCTTGGCCCGAAACGTCAACTGTTCCCTTCTTTCTTCCCCCCCCCCCCGACTCTCCCATAGATGCTGCCTGATTTCCTGAGTTCCTCCAGCATTTTGTGAGTATTACATCAAGATGATGGCATGGTAGTGTAGTGGTTAGCACAGTGGTTTGTAGTGCGGACGACTCTGGTTCAATTCCCACCATTGCCTCTAAGAAATTTTGTACATCTCCCTGTGACCTCATGATTTTCCCCAGGGTGCTCCAGTTTCCTAGGTTAATTGGTCATTGTAAATTGCTCCATTATCAGGCTCAGATTAAATCAGGGGATTACTGGGCGGTGAGACTCCAAGGGTCAGAAGGACCTATTCTGTACTGCAACTCAATAAATAAATACATTAATAAATTTCCAGCATCTGCAGAATCTCTTGGGGTTATCATTTAACAAGATTTGTTTTCCAAAATGTGGTATGCAGAATATTAAACCGGTTTCTGGAAATTCCTGGACAGTCCCTTAGAGTTTCTCAATGTCCCTGTTTAAATTTTTTTAATTTAGAGATATCGCACAGTATCACCCAATTACACCCATGTGACTAATTGACCTACTAACCCACACACCTTTGGAATGTGGGAGGAAACTAGAGCACCCAGAGGAAACCCACAAACAGCAGGAATTGAACCTGGGTCACTGTCATTGTAAGGGCGTTATGCTACGCACTGCCCCTCTGCCATCCCTAATAGGAAAGACTTTGAGGTTAAGTGGGGTAGAAGGTGAAATTGTGCATGGGCTTGTATTCCTGGATCAATTCTCATTGTGGAAAGTTCACCTAGAAGGATGTTCAGTCAGTGTGTTGATACTAGAACAGGATGATGCTATTCGTCCTCCTCCAACCTATTCTACCCGGCATGCTTTTCTTTGTCCCATATCACCCAACGTCCCTGGTTAACAAAACTCGACCCATTCCAGTTTTACCATCATTTCTAGTTGTGAAAGTGTTCAAGATTTCTATCCTCCTGCATTTCCTCACCAGTTCTGTTGCACTTTATTTTCTGCTGTGCTGGCTTGTTCTGGAGCTAACCAATGGGGAAAGCTTCTATCACTGAGTCAGTATCAATAGGTTGAGGGCATGTGGTTCACTGATTGGGGGGGGTAGGGGGGGTATTCCTGGGAAGTGCTTCCACCACCATGAAGAGGCTGGTACAACAGCTGTGGCCATGCTTCTGAAAAGCAGCGGTCCCCAACCACCGGGCCGCGGACCAGTACCGGGCCGCAGAACATGTGCTACCGGGCCGCGAGAAAACGATATGAGTCAGCTGCACCTTTCCTCGTTCCCTGTCACGCATTATTGAACTTGAACATAGGGCTGCCAACTGTCCCGTATTTGCCGTACGGGACCGCCCTTGTCCCGTATTTCCCCCGCTAAGGTAGAGCGTTCCTATGAAACCTTTCGTGCCGAAGTGGCATAAAGCGAAGAAGCAATTACCATTAACTTATATGGGAAAAATTTTGAGCGTTCCCAGACCCAAAAAATAACTTATCATACCAAATAACACATAAAACCTAAAATAACACTAACATATAGTAAAAGCAGGAATAATATGGAAAATACACAGCCTATATAAAGTAGAAATAATGTATGTACCGTATAGTCGGGAAGATGAAGGCAAAACCGATTTGTGGGGGGGGGGTGAAATCGGCACGTACGCGCATGCGCACATCGCATGCTTCATGGTCATGGTAGTCTTTCCTGAGGTAAAGTGTCCCTGTGTTTGACTGCTACTTTTGTCCCTTATTCGGGAGTGAGAAAGTTGGCAACCCTAACTATAAAAGGCATGCTGAGGTGAGCTTAACCCTACCTGAACACTCCTCCCCCCACCCCTGGGCCGGCAGGTCCGCAAGAATATTGTCAATATTAAACCAGTCCGCAGTGCAAAAAAGGTTGGGGACCCCTGCTGAAAAGCATGAGGGCTGGAACTGTTTTTCAAGCTCTGAAACACAATTTTTAATTCAGGAGGTAATGTGGGGAATGTAACTGCCCAAAAGTAGCAGTCAAGCTCAAAGTGAACGAAAACTCGGCAGGCCAGGCAGCATTTAATGTCTCCGGGTTATGTTTAGAGACACAACAGGATAACAGGCCCTTCTGGCTCAATGAAAATTACGCCCACGTGACCAATTGACATGCTGACCTGTACCTCTTTGAACAGTTGGAGGAAACCCACACAGTCGCGGGCAGAACGTATAAACTCCTTACAGACAGCAGTGGGAATTGAAGCAACACACATCAAAGTTGCTGGTGAACGCAGCAGGCCAGGCAGCATCTCTAGGAAGAGGTACTGTTGACGTTTCAGGCCGAGACCCTTCATCAGGACCTGACGCCCTGAGGAAGGCTCTCGGCCTGAAACGTCAACTGTACCTCTTCCTAGAGATGCTGCCTGGCCTGCTGCGTTCACCAGCAACGTTGATGTGTGTTGCTTGAATTTCCAGCATCAGCAGAATTCCTCTTGTTTGAGTGGGAATTGAAGCCAGGTTGGTTGGTGCTATTTATGCGTTATACCATCCACTACACTACGGTTACAATCTTTTTATTTCAGGTTCCAGCACTTGCAGTTTTATCTTTGCCTTTTTAACCAAGCCATTTTTTTTTGTTTTAACTGGAAACAGTAAAGCTCCTTTTTCATATTACCCTTAATTAGACTCAGTCAGACCTTGACACCACGGATGACGTATTAGCTCCCTCAGCGGAGTCTGCAGGGTGGATACTGGTTTCTTGCCTTTGCCCTGTTGCTCTGCGCTCAGCAGCTGTCACTCACTTACAAAATTTGTAATGGTTTGACAGGCCAGATGGGAACTGTGTCGTCCAGGACTGGGGGCACTGGGTGAGAATAATGGGACTGAGGAATGAAATGAGGAGAAATTTCTTCACAGGTCAATGAACCTTTGGAATTCTCTCCACAATAGAACAGCTGAGGTTCTTATGTTCATTGAAAACATGTGTAGATTTTTGTCATTTAAGAGAACAGGGGGATAGATGGAAAATAGTACTGTGATAGAAAGCTTGACCTTGCATTGATGAATGGCAGAGCAAGTTCGAAGGTCATCCAGCTCCAGATCTTCTGCCTTTCCTATCTTGTGCCCCATTGAGGGTCTGGACCGAACCCACAGCTGCCACTTGCAGATGTTGCCTCTCCTGCTTGGGTTCCTCCAGCTGTTTGCTTCCCCGGCCCCAGCCCCTCACCTCTCTTGCTCTCCCCTCCCTCGCTCTGCATGAGCTGAGAAGAAAATTTTCTCCAACAGCATAATGATTGCATGCTCTTTCTTCCAAGATAAACTTTCTGCCCAGAATTTGACTCCACCCTTGTCCCCAGAGACTCCCCGTAACTGAACCAGAGGGTTTGCAGCCCCTTATCTCAATGAGGCATCACTAAAATTAGGGGCTGTTTTCACCTCTGTAATAATGCTGGACCCTCTCCTGCTACAGACAGGTGGAAATCTTTATTCATGACAGTTGCCGCCTCCTCCCCTCCCTAACACACAATAAACTGAGACAATGCATTAATACTGCCTGCATCCTAAACAGCACCAGCCTATCACTGATAACCCTTCCGTTTATGATCTGCAATGCAACACTTAATTTAAACTTTTTAAACAAAGAAAAATCCATTTTCTGTTTGCAAATGCCTCATGGCCATTCCCTTCCTCAATGTAGTAAACTCCTCCAGCCTGCAATTTTACATTCCTTCAAATCTGGCATCTTGCCTGTGCTGCACTTTGATGGTCCCTCCATTAACCCTTCAGCTGCTGAAGCTGCCAAGCTTTGCCATTCCCTGTACCTCTCCATCCTCAAACCTACCCTTCTGGCTGGGCTCTGCTCTGTTGTGACTGCAGTGACCAAGATTCAATCCTGGCCTTCAGTGCTGTCATTGTGGAGTTTGCATGTCTTCCTGTGAAGGTATGGGTTACCCCTGGGCACTCGGCTTTTCTCCCACATTTCAAAGACATGTGGGTTGGTAGGTTAAATAGCTATTGTAAATTGGCTCTAGTGTGTGGGTAAACAGTCTGGGGTTAGCTGGAGGGAAATTGGGGAGAACTAAATTTGTTTAGTTTAAGATTGATCCTTGATAACTAATATGGGCTTGGGGGGTGGTGGGGGTTGTTGTTGAAACGACTGATTCACAGCTCTGTGAACTTATATATGGTTTCCAGGGCACAGGCCTGGGCAAGGTTGTATGGAAGATCGGCAGTTGCCCATGCTGCAAGTCTCCCTTCTCCATGCCACCGATGTTGTCCAAGGGAAGGGCATTAGGACCCATACAGCTTGGCACCGGTGTCATCGCAGAGCAATGTGTGGTTAAGTGCCTTGCTCAAGGACACAACACGTTACCTCAGCCAAGGCTCGAACTAGTGACCTTCAGATCACTAGACGAATGCCTTAACCACTTGGCCACGCGCCAGCACTCTGTGAACTATGGCTATGATAATTAAGTTTCGTTTTACCATTGTCCTATGGGGCTTTTGGGACATCTTGTTTGAACAAAGACATTCCATTAAAACATGTGAAAACAGAAGCTGTAAATACTTAGTAGGACAAGCAGCATCTTTGGAGAGAGAAGCTTGGTTAAAGTTTCCAGTTTTTGAAATCACTGACCTGAAATGTTAACTGGATTCCTCTCCGCAGATGCTCAATGGCCATTTTAATAGGTACCTCCCGTACCTAACAAAGTGGCTACCAAGTGTATGTTTGTGGCCCATTGACTTCAATGTTTGACTTGTGCATTCAGAGATGCTCTTCTGAACACCACTGTTGTAGTGTATGGTTATTTAAGTAACTGTTGCCTTCCTGTCAGCTTGAATCAGTCTGGCAATTCTCCTCTGAGCTCTCTCATTAACAAGACATTTTTGTCCACAAAACTGCCACTTGCTGGATGTTTTTTTTTCTCTCGCATCATTCTCTGTAAATTCTAGACTGTTGTGTGTGAAAATCCCAGGAGGAGATCTACAGTTTTTGAGATACTCAAACCACCCTGTCTGGCACCAACACTCATTCCACGGTCAAAGTCACCTAGATCACATTCCTTCTCCATTCTGATGTTCGGTTTGAACAACACCAAACCTCTTGACCATGCCTGCATGCTTTTGTGCGTTAAGTTGGTGCCACATGATTGGCTGATTAGATATTTGCATTAAGGAGCAGCAGTAGCTGATAAAGTGGCCACTGAGTATACAGTCTGATTTGAATATTTCTAGCAGTTTATTTCATTTCAGCAGTCCAGCATCCTCAGGTTTTACTTGTCAATGTAAATAGGGTTCTTCTGCATTGCCTTTGGGAAGACTACCTGTTCCCACACAGTTTGTGATATTTCCAGAGACTCATCAGTGACTGGGTGCTTTGTGTAACCGTGGTAACTGATGGTAAGATGGAGATGGGGGCTTTGTGAAGTTTGAGTTCCCTCCTTACCTTTTCCACAAAAAGCTTTAACTTTCTTTTGCAGACGTCTGTCTTCACTCCAGCCTTTGGCTCCGTCACGAACGTGCGAGTAAACAGCACCATGAGCACTCTTCAGGTTCTCAACCTGCTCCTCAACAAGTTTAAGGTAAGCAACTCATGTCCAAAGGAGTTGATGTTGGAGAACGTGTCCCTGGATGTGCATGACATTTCAGTCTGCCCAGTCACTCTGAGTGCACTCGGACAGGAGCTACTCTGGGAAGGCACTTCTCACATCTCTCCACCGCCACTCTTTCTGGTCTCTGTGTGAGATGCATGATGTTACTGCTTGGTAGCTGCTGTAATTGTCTTTCTCACTCCCACTGACCTGACTTGATTGCACTTCCCTCTGCACTGGTAAGTCCTACAACTCCTTTCTGGATTGGCAAGACCCACTCCCCTCATCTTCTGCCTACTCATGAAGGCATTGTTGGCTATAGAACAGCACCTGCCTCAACTCTCCATCAGCTCTAGTCTATTCAGAATGTCACTGTCTGTGTCCATCCCATCTGCTCTCCTAACGCTGCCTGCACCAGTCTCTGCTGGCCATCACTTCTAAAGCCCTTCCCATTTGAAATGCTGATGCATCAGTCAACTAAACATTGTGGTCTGCTGTTCCCTCTCAAGCTCGCTGCCTTTCTTTAAAATCTTTCCCCCAGTCGTGTCTTTGATCTTTCTTCCATTACATTAAATGAACTGTGCAATCATATGGCATGAACACAGGCCCACTGAGTCATTATAGGGACATGACTGTGAGAAGGACAGGACTGGCAACTCAGTGCTCCTGGGTTTCGATTGCTAGAATTACTCAGCAGATTAGATTGCATCTGTGGGGAGGAAATAGAGTCAACGTTCCAGGTCAATGAATTTTCAAACCTCTCTGCTCTCCCTCCAGATTCTAACCCTCACTTATAGCATTTTACTGTGGACAATAAACCTGCTAACCCTCGCATTTGGATCAGTGACAAAATCTTTGGGGCACAGTAGAGTGGAGTGTGAGAAACTTTATCTCGTGTGTGTGTATGTGTGTTAGAGAGAGAGATCTGAAATCGGAGGGCATAGGCTTAAGATGAGGAGAAAGAGCTGGAGGAAATTGTTGTTGAGGGGTGAGGGTGGAAAATTCACTCCAAGGGGAGTTGTAACCTGAAATGTACCATCTGAGAAGGTTCTGGAGGAAGGGACTCTCAGAATATTTAAAGTTTTTACTGTAAGATGAGCACTTAAATCATCAGTGCAGGGAAGGCTGCAGCCTGAATATTGATAAATGGGATGAGTATAGTTAGATACTTGATAGTCAGCATGCATACTTTGGGCCAAATGGCATGTTTCTGTCTGATAACTGTGTGACCTGACATCTTTCTTAAATGGCCTGCCCCTTATATTGAAATTGATCCTCCGGTTCTGGACTTCTAAGCCAGGGAGCCATCTTTCCTTCTCCAGTCTGGTTGGGCCTTTTCTTTCTTGTAAGCTAATTTATAAACTTCAAGTCATCTTTGTTGGTCTTCTAAATTCTGGAGAATTCTGGCTTTGCCTATTCTGTTTCCTGCTGCAAAACCTGCAAGTTGGAAGTCTGAATTGTACTTTTAAGTAAGGAGATGGAAATAGCCCAAGTGCTGTCTTACTAAGTCCCTACACAATGCAAGTCTTTCTGTAAACAAAGGAATGGGTGAAGAGTAACTCTTTCAGTGGAACTAAAGGTTTCTCTATTCTCTTCCAGATTGAAAACAGCTCAGATGAGTTTGCACTTTACATTGTCCACACCAGTGGAGGTGAGTGGTCGTTCAGACTGAACCAGGATCTTGACTTTGCAGCATATAAGTTCATGCCAGTAAACAAGTCCAAAGACAATCAAGTGTAAAATGGATCACAAGAGCAAAGAAAGTAGAAGCAGGAACAAGCCTCTTTGCCCTCACATCTGCTGTGTTCTTTATGTTCATGGCTGCTCCACGCTGGCCACAAGTTCTCTTCTCTACTTTTGTCCCCAAACCCTCTGGTCTCTGGTCTCCTTAAACATTGAAATACCTGGGGTCCAACTCATTAGGCACTGAGAATTCCAAAGATTCATTACCCTCAGAAGAAATTTCTACAAACTGCACAGTTTCAGCCCCTGACTCTGCAGCTGATTTCACAAGTTCAGAGTAAAGCAGGCGGATAACTCTCACCACATTGCCCAGTGGTGCAGCTAGTAAGGCCATTGCCTTGCAGCTCCCAAGACTCTGGTTCAACCCTGACCACAGGTGCTGTCTGTGTAGAGACTGCAAGGTTTTAAATAGTAGCTTTATTTGTCAAATGTTTATTGATTTATTGAGATACTGTTTTTTTTATTAAGTGCAATCATGAACAATAGCCAGATCAGAAATACTGGTAAGTGAACTAGTTCCCAAAGAGAACTCTGATGGGCTAATCAGATGGTTCACTCCTGCTCAGCAATAGAACACAAAAAAACTCATATGTACAATTAAGAAACATTGAAAAATAGTAGAAATACTGGAGCCATGATGAAGTCTGCTGGAGAGAGACATTTATACACATGCTGTCCTCCATAATTCAAAGAGATTGAAGGATATGGTTGCAGGGTGACAAAACGTGACAGGACAAAATGTGGCAGGAGCACTTGGAACTAAAAACTAATCCCTACCGGGAGAACACCGCACCTGTTCTTTCTGCACTGCTCTCCAGCAGTTTAAGGACTAAGTCCTGCCAGAACATAACTCACAAGTGCTCTTGAAAGTCGGGTATTAATCCTACCTGCCAACAACCAAGCATTGCCATCCTGGTCCCCTTCATGATAGCTATGAAGAAGCATATGACTTCCCTCCCAGAGATGATAGGTGTTTGTGCACTCGACTCTTGAAGCCCTTCTGCCCCTTCAAGCCATGCTGCCTAGCAATCTCCTGAACCATGGGACAATTTACAATGACCAATTAACCTACCAACCGGTACATCTTTGGACTGTGGGTGGAAACCCACATGGTCTTGGGGAGAACGTACAAACTCCTTACAGGCAGCGGCAGGAATTGAACCTGGGTCGCCAGAACCATAAAGTGTTGTGCTAACCACTACGCTACCGTGCCTCCCTACATTTCACACTGTTTCAATGTACAACGAAACACAGAATGAAATTCGCCACTTTGCGTCAACGGCCAACAAGGATTGTGCTGGGGGGACAGCCCGCAACTGTCGCCATGCCTCCAGCGCCAACACAGCATGGTTGCTGGCACTGTAAAGCGATCTCACTAACCGCTATGCTGCAGTGCCACCCCCTTCCTGTGACTGCATAGATTTCCCATCAAATGCTCCAATTTCCTCTTTTAACCCAAATACCTACATGTTGGTAGGTGAATTAGCAGCTGAACATTGCTCTAAGTGTGTGGGTGAGTGGTTAATGGAACTGCTGGGTGATTGAAGTGGAATTATGTTAAATGGGTACTTGGTTGGCATGGAGCCAGTCGGCTCTAGGGCCTGCTCCAACGCTGTATGGCCCTGGACATTGTAAGCGCAATGTTTAAGGTCTTGCTGCCACTGAATGCTGGGAGGCTGTTCTCTGTATAAAAGCCGCTCAACCACTTTGTGGTGTATGGCTGAAAGGGGAAACATGATTGGCCTTGCTTTGTAAATCGAATGTATTGTGTTGAGAGCGGAAGGAATGCAAAAAAAATGTACTAATTGTTTTGTAGTTCCAGTATACATTTTCATGAATAGCATAATTTTGAAAAAAAAATCTCAAAGACCCAGTCAGTTTCACAACTCATCTCCACAAATTTTACAGAGAGAACAAAATTGAAGGATTCGGACTACCCTCTCATCACCCGGATTCTTCAGGGACCTTGTGAGGCCATAGCCAAAATCTTTCTCATGGAGAAGGACCTGGGAGAAGAAGTCACTTATGATGTATTTATATATTTTTTTATTATTATTCTACAACTCGGTCAATGAATTTTTCTGCTCAAGTCTCTGAAGTGGGACAAGTACTTGTACCTCAGTGTAAGTCCTGACCTCATTGAGTGAGGCACACAAAATACTGGAGGAACTGCATAGAGTGCACTGTTGGGGGTGGTGATAGAGGTAGCTATATTGGGGACATTTAAGGGACTCTTAAATAAGCACATAGATGAAATTAAAATGGAGGGTTATGTGGGAGGGAAGGTGTGGATTGATCTTTAAATAAATTAAAGGGCAGTGCAACATCACAGGCTGAAGGGAGTCTACTGTCCAATGTTCACAACTCAGCAGGTTCAGGCAGCTTAGGCAACATCTATGAAGGGGCATATACAGTTGACATCATGGGTCGAGACCATTTATCAGGACTTGACCCAAAACCTCAACTGCTTATTTTCCTCCAAAGATTGCCTGACCTGCTGAGTTCCTCCAAAATCTTTGTGCATGTGTTTCTCAAGACCTCCAGCATCTGCAGAATCTCTTCTGTCTCTCGTTAAGGCTGGTTGACTGCATTAGGTAATATTGCCACCAATGTTTTGGAAATATTGCTAATTCATTGCAAGTGGTTTTAGATATTTCCTTTCTCTGTCCTTGTGTAGGTTGCCCAGTACATCAAGTTTGAGATGCCAGTGCTTCAAAGTTTTATTGTAAAGTTGAAAGAAGAGGAAGATCGCGAAGTGAAAAAGTTAACACGCAAGTAAGTTCCTGTAGAAACTTTTGTTTAAAATTACTTTTCTAAGCAATGGAGATGGTGTTCAAGAAACGAATGCTTATTTTGAATGATAATTTCATTCTACGGGTGCTGAAGAATTTGGAGTAGTTGATAATATTTAAAAACTGATAATAGATTGGCTAACATGAGGAAATCTGTAGATGCTGGAAATTCAAGCAACACACGCAAAAAATGCTGGTGAACGCAGCAGGCCAGGCAGCATCTATAGGGAGAGGTACAGTCAACGTTTCGGGCCGGGACCCTTCATCAGGACTAACTGAAAGAAGAGATAGTAAGAGATTGAAAGTGGGAGGGGGAGATCCGAAATGATAGGAGAAGACAGGAGGGGGAGGGAGGGATCTAAGAGCTGGAAAGTTGATTGGCAAAGGGGATACAAGGCTGGAGAATGGAGAGGATCATGGGACAGGAAGCCCAGGGAGAAAGAAAGGGGAGGAGGGTAGCCCAGAGGATGGAGAGCAGGCAAGGAGTTGTAGTGAGAGGGACAGAGAGAGAAAAGGGGGGGGGGGGTGGAATAAATAAATAAATAAGGGATGGGGTGCGAAGGGGAGGAGGGGCATTAACGGACGTTAGAGAAGTCAGTGTTCATGCCATCAGGTTGGAGTCTACCCAGACGGAATATAAGGTGTTGTTCCTCCAACCTGAGCGTGGCTTCATCTTGACAGTAGATGAGGCCGTGGATAGACATATGGGAAATGGATGTGGAATTAAAATGTGTGGCCACTGGGAGATCCTGCTTTCTCTGGTGGACAGAGCGTAGGTGTTCAGTGAAACGGTCTTCCAGCCTGTGTCGGGTCTCGCCAATATATAGAAGGCCGCAACGGGAGCACCGGACGCAGTATATCACCCCAGCCGACTCACAGGTGAAGTGTCGCCTCACCTGGAAGGACTGTCTGGGGCCCTGAATGGTGGTGAGGGAGGAAGTGTAATTGGTTAAATGTTATAAAGTTGTAAGCACCACCAGTGTGGCATATTGACACAGAAAATATTATACGTGAAATTAAAACAAAGGATTAGTGAAAGAAGGCTGGTTTGAACTGCATGTTGAGATTCACCGAATAATTTTAGGGGATAGGTAGTGGGAGGCACAGTGAGAAGAGCTGCTGCCTCAATTCTGCCCTCCAGTGCTGTCTGTGTGGAGTTTGCATGTTCTCCCTGTGACCAACTGGGTTGTGCTTGACTTCTCTCTTTTTCCATAGGTTGGTTAGTTTATAGCCCTAGTGTGTAGACCAATCACGTAATCTGGGAAGAGTTGATGGGAAAGTTGGGAGAAAAAAATGGAACTATTTTAAGATTTGTGTAACTGGGTGCTTAAGTTTGATATGGACTCATTGAGCCAAAAGGGCTATATTCACAGAGAACGATGCCATGAATCTTGCAAGTTATGGATTTTGGGCAACGTTTGTTTCACTGGGCTGGGGACAGTTCTTTCCTCACCAGCTCGAAGAGTTTGATGTTGATGCAGGAGAAGGCCATATGTTCCCTGAAGTCTGCTCCACCATTCTCCTATCTGCCATGTTTCCTAAATATTAAAGATGGACATTCTTGCTTTTGTAAGCTATGACACACTTATGAACCCAGAAACCCATATGTCTTTTTGTACAGCCTCATCAGTTATCTGGTTGTCTTCACATATCAGTCCATAGTGGTTGATGACAAGCTGATAATGTTGACTTCTGAAGAAATTAAATGAGGCAAGAACTCAAATCCAAACTGTGCATATTTGTGCAATTAACTAAATCTGCAATGTAAGAAGCAGATGTGGGTCACATTTGATTACCAGATTGTTGGCATCTTTAAAAAAAAAAATCCATCTGTTTCAGGGAAGGAAATCAGCTGTGTTTGCCTGGTCTGGTCTCTGTGCAGCTCCAGAACCACTGTGATTTGGTTGAGTGAAATGGCCTAGCATATCCCCCAATTCAATGGAATTGTGATGGTTGATAAGCACCATCTATCTGTCATTTAAACCTTGTGAATAAGTTGATAGTCCCTAGGTTTGTGCATCCTGATCTGCCATTTAGTTTGCATTCATTTAAGGTGGGAGAAGAAATATATATGTCCTCAGAATGGAAAATCGGTAAGGTTTAAGGAAAGACTAAAAAAGGAGATGGGTTTTTGGAAGAGGAGATGCTGGCAAGAAAATTAATTGAAGTGTATAACATTTAAGGATCTTAGAGTTAATGACCGATTATTTCCCTTAGCGGTGGGGTCAAAATCCGAAAGTCTGAGATTTGAAGCAATTGGTAGAAGGAAAGTGAGAATTCTATTTTTCACCCACACAGGATGGGTGGTAAGAGTCAGGAGCTCCCTAAAAAGGTGGGTAGAGATATAAATCCTTTTCACAGAAAACAATCCAAATAGTTGTGGTGTTTGGGTCTACGGCTCCAGAGTCATGAGTTTTCAGTTAAACATTCCTCCTATACAAGAGTCTTTCTTTTCCCCCCCAACACTGGTCTTTGAGTAAAATGGAGACTTAAGATGATACTTTTCTTCACAGATACTCAGTGATGCGTGCCATTATCGAGACGCGTGTACAGGAGCTGACAGAGTCCTGGGCACAGATGTGAGATTCGTTCCATTTGATGGAGTGACTGCTCTAAGATAGCTTTGGGCAGATGTTTGTTGCTGTTGGCACCTGAATGATCATGCAGAGGCAACGCTTTCCTGTACTTGCCCTTGAGTAACGTGTCCCTGCACCATTCCGAATTGCTCTTGCTACAAATACGTTGAAGGTTCCCGAATGACATTGCTAATCATCCTGGATTGCCTTGGAGTCTCCTTCAGTTGGATCAAGCTACAAGACTCTTCTGTGAGTGAGACCCAGGAAAGCAACAAAACTAATCATGGACATTTTTTTATGAGAACATTTTTTCCCCCATTTTCTTTTAACACTTTTTATTAAGCTAAGAAGCGTAGAAGTTGTGGGCTGTTGAGAAAAGACTGAAACAAATTAAGTCTTGATTTGAAGTTGCTCTTGGTGTGTAGGGAGCTAGGAGGATGGACGTATTGAGTAATGTGCTGGACAATTCAAAGTCTTCACCTCCATTGTGATGGAACATCCAGTGACACATCCCAGTCACTGGGAACTCTGAAACTTCCCAGATTCCACCTCTGTGGAATGCAGTTGCTGATTGACTTGTGGTGAATTGTGGAAGACGAGATGCCTGCAGTTCCCTGGAGCACAGACAATTGTGGCTCACACGTGAGCAGCGTTTTATTGAAACAGGAATGCAAGGCGTTTTATTGAAACAGAAGCACACTAAGGATTGAGGAATCCTTTACAGCAACAGCACATGCGGTCATGACATGATGCTCTTGGCTTTGCCTTGGAGCTTGTAAGTCTGACTGTTGGTGAAAGGTTTAGCTGGCCTCTCAGTCCTTCCCACTCTCTTCATTCCTAGGACTCCCTGTTGTCCAGTTGACCTTTGTTCAGGTCATGGAATCTTCCCAGACTAGATAGCAGATGATGCTGCTAGATGGAAGAACACTGCTCTTGGGAAGATGTAAAAGATTGGATGGTATGGTTGTGAACATAGAACATAGAAAATTACAGCACAGTACAGGCCATTTGGCCCACAATGTTGTGCTGACATTTACCCTATTCTAAGATCAATCTAACCTTTCTCTTTTGCATAACCCTCCCTTTTTTTTCTATCATTCATGTGCCTATCTGAGTTTCTTAAATGCCCCTAATGTATTTGCCTCTACCACCATCACTGGCAGGGCATCCATACACCCACCACTCTTTGTAAGGAACTCTGACGTTCCCCTGCAACCCACAGATACTTCCCTCTAATCACCTTAAAATTATGCTCTCATTCTCCTTCACTCCAAAGAGAAAAGTTCTAGCTCACGTCACCCAACTTCATAAGACACGCCCTCTCAATCAGCAGCATGCTGGTAAATCTCCTCTGCACCCTCTCTAAAGCTTCCACTTCCCTCATATAATGAGGTCACTAGAACTGAACATAATACTCCAAGTGTGGTCTCACCAGGTTGCAACATAAATATTACCCTGTGGTTTTTGAAACTCAGTCCCCTGATTCATGAAGGCCAACATACAACACACCTTCTTAACACCGTTATCAACTTGCATGGCACCTTAGAGGAATCTATTATGGATGTGGATCACTCTACACTGTTAAGAATCCTGCCATTAACTCTATATTCTGCCTTTCAATATTACCTTGCAAAATTAATAACTTCACACTTTTCTGGGGTGAACTCCATCTGCCACTTTTCAGGCCAGCTCTGCATCCTGTCTATGTCCCATTGCACGCTACCGCAACCCTCCACACCATACACAGCTTCGCCAAAGGTGTTCTCTTGCATCCTGAGATCAGTGCTTATCCCTCACTCAAGGTCACCAACATGGATTTCAATGCACTTGAGTAAAGTTTGTTTCTGTATTCCCTGCACTACTTCACTGTATACAACTGGCTAGTCATTGCTCAAGGTTGTGGCAGATACCAATCTCCTATACCCTGTTGAAACCACCTGGGGGTCCCAACAACCTGTTGGCCACAGTTGATCCACTGTAGCAAGCAACAGTGCAGTCTTCGCCATTGCACGTAGATTTCCCCAAAGACAGGCTGGCTGCTGAAGATTGCTTCCCACGTTTACCCAGCACACTTTCTACAGCATCAGAGGGCACAGCCTCAGAACACAAAGATATCCCTTCGAACAGATGAGGTAGACTTTCTTCAGCCAGAGGGTGGTGAATTCATTCCCACCGACAGCCGTGGGAACCAAATCGTTGGGTATATTTAAAGCAGAGGTTGATGGGTTCTTTTTAAGTACGGGTATCAAAGGTTATGGGGAGAAGGCAGGAGAATGGGGTTTTAAAAAAAAAATCAGACAGGATCTAATCGTTAGATCCTGGCTGATTTTTACCCCTCTCATCCCCATTGAATTTGGATGTCAAAGCACACTTGATTGGCCAAATGCATCAATTCTGCTCCTCTGTCTTATGGTTTTATGGTCTAAGATCACGGGGCTAGAAGACCTGTCATGTACTATTGGCAGGGATTGGTTTAGATGAAATTCTTGGGTAAAAGTTTACAGGCAAACCCAACACTGTTCTGGGAAACTCTGATTCAACCTTCTGTAGTTAAGATGCAGTTGTGCAGGGCTTAGATGGCAATCACACAGTGACTGTCACATTTATAAAACTAGCAACATGAATATTCGAGGAAGAAAGCCAACAGAAAGGTTGAAGGCCACTTCTGTGTGTGTGTAGCAGGAGCTGCTCTGTAACTGGGCTGGAGAAGTGGTAACCTGATTCTCCAACTCTGACGGTGCTTGGTCATCTTGCGTGGGTCGTTTCAAGGACTTCATTGCACAGTGCCCAACACACCACCGCCTCCATGGACATTATGTCCTCTTGGCTGCAACGCACAAGATGCTATCCCATTACCCAACTACTTCTCAAGAGCATATCTGGCCCAACTTGTTGGGGATTGCAGCTCACTGGCAGGCTTTCATGGAGCCAAGTTCATGTTTAAACTTCTAGACTTTCCTCCCATGTGCACGTTATGATAAAGAAGAGAGCTGGTGAAACCAAATGCACGCACAGTTTTGCGTGTCACATATTAGAACACCTGCTTCCTTGACTTAAGCTCCTCAGTGTTCGCACACAGTAACCCTTCAACATGCTGAAGATTTTTTTGTCCCCTGGCTTGTTTCTCACACCGGCCATGTTTGAAGCACTACTTGTTGCACGAGAGGAATCTTCAGGTGACAGGATCATGTGGAGCTTTCATCTTCTCTTGAGTTCCTGGGTGAACCTGGAGCGCTGCTTGCTCCCGTGAGAAAGTTGGCTGCCATCAATGTTGCCTATCTATAGGTATCGCACCTTGTCACAGTAGACTGGAGGGAAATGGGTATTTTCCTTGACGTGATGTGTTAATGTAAACAGCTCTGTGTGAAAGTGACTAATTGCCTTCCCTTCCAGAACAATCTACCAGTGTATCAACGATTACTGACATGGACTTGTCCACACTACTTCCAAACGGCTTCCAGGAAAGACCACAACCCCCTCCTGGGATGAGTTCTTCCACCAGAACTCAACGCCCTGATGGTTTTGGTGTCTTTAATCCTTTTAACAAAACCCCTTTTGTACATAAGTCTTTTGATCACATTGCGACGAGGTCTAAAATAGCTACCTGAGAAAATCTTCCTTCTGCTGTCCAGTGTAGTGCATACTCCTTGGTTACCACATAGTCATATTATTAAAGATGCAGGGGTGCAATAAACGGACGACATTGCCACTGGCACGTAGTACAGTGTGTAATAGAAATAACCTACATTTTGGTTAAGAATTTGAACATTAAGATTTTAACCACTGGCTATCTCATTTATGTAGAAAGCACACAATGTCTCATTCAGAAAATAATTGCACTTTTGATGTATGTAATACAATTTTGGAGATAAAATTTGGTTATATACTTGCCTTTTTTCAGGTTCTCCAGTTTTAAACTGGCTTGGAAATCAAGACCAGTTTAACAGGCAGTAAGTTTTCTTTCTTGCTGTCTGTTATGCTGCTGGCGTTTAGGGCAGCAATGAAAGTCCTCCATCACTGTATAGGAGAATTCTTCATTGCTATTTTGTAGCAATTGTTTTATTTTTGACGAGTCAGGGTCATTAGCCCTGAGGTTAACCCCCGAGCCTAGAGGACCGGTGGTCTGGCCTCTACTCTTTGATCTGTTTGGCATGGGTGACGCGAACAAGAGCCAAAGCACAAGGCCCTGACTCCAGCCAGTGTTGCTCTCCAGGTCATTGAAGCATGCACGCCTCCAAACACTATGACGAGACTGTGGTCCTCTTGGAGGAAGATGGTTTTCACTTGTTGCAAATCATGTTTTTTTGCGTTGGAAGGGTGTATTTTGCAAGGTATATTTAGAGTTTTTTTAAAAAATATTTGTTAACAAGGCAGTAAGTTTCTGCAGAATGTGATTGTGGTATATATGGTACATGGTGTAATCAGGGTATGGACTAGCAGGACAAATACTGTTTTTTTAAAAGAAGTGTTGTCCTTGATCCTGACAGGCACAAATGTTAATGGCCTAAGTGTTTCCTGAGATGAAGGGAGTCTGTGTCACTGGATCAGAATGTGGAAAAAGCGATCAAGCTCAGGCTCTAGTTGGATGTGAAGCCTGCAAGTTCCCAGCAGCCCTTGCTGAGTTCACTGCAGTTGCTCTTACTTCAGTCTGCTACCTTTCCAAGGACACTGCCACTGGCTGTCCTCCTGGTCATGGGCTGCACTCCTTGCCTGAAGTAGGGTCATTGTGAATCTTGCGTGAACAATTCATCGCCCTGATATTCTGGTCTCAGTGCTAACACATTCCCGGTCATCAATTCTACCTACGCTGAAAACAAGTGTAAATAGAAAAGTCTATATTTTTCTGTCGTTGCCGTTTCACACACACTTCAGTAGCTGAAACCTGTTAGCTATTTTTAAAAGAATGCAGTTGAATAAAATCTTCATAAATTAACAACAATGTGACTGGCGTGATGGAGTGTAGTTTGTTTGGGAGCTCACCCAGTGCTTTCGCACTGTTTTGCTTTGTTTAATATTTTTGAAATTCCTTCATCTAACAGACAAGTTAAACAAAGGGACAAAGCACAAAATGCTGGAGGAACGCAGCAGGTCGGGCAGCATCCATGCAAATGGAGAGTCGATGTTTTGGGCCGAGGCCCTCCTTCAGGACTGGAAAGAAGAAGACACCAGAATAAAAAAAGGTTGGGGGGGGGGAGGGGAAGGAGAGCTAGAAGGTGATAAGTGAACCCAAGCACATGGAAAGGTAAAGGGCTGGAGAGGAAGGAATCTGATAGCAGAGGGGAGTGGGCTACAGGAGAAAGGGAAGGAGGAGGGGCATCAGGGAGAACTGAGAAGAGGCAAGAAGCCAGACTGTGGAATAGAAGAGGGGAATGGTAGGGATATTTTTAACTGGAAGGAGAAATTGATATACATACCATCAGGTTGGAGGCTACTCTGATGGAATATAAGGTGTTGCTCCTCCCCCCTAAAGGTGATTTCATTGTGGCACAGGAGAAAGCCATGGACTGACTTGTCAGAATGGGAAATGAAATTAAAACCTTTTGCCACCTGTGGATGGTGCGGAGGTGCTCGTTGAAGTCGTTCCCCCAGTTCACAAAGGGTCTCACCGATGTAGAGGAGGTGCAACAGAAGCACCAGACACGATAGATGAACCCAGCAGATTCACAGGTTAAATGGTGCCTCATCTGGAAGGACCACTTGGGGCTCTGAATGGAGATGAGGCAAGAGGTGAATGGGAAGGTGTAGCACTTTTGCAGCTTACTGGGATAAGTGCTGGAGGAAGATTAGTGGGGAGAGACAAATAGACAAAGGAATCCTGGAAGGAGCGATCCCTGTGGAAAGCTGAGGGGTGGGGGGTGTTTAATGGTGGGATCCCTTTGAAGATGGTGAAAGTTGTGGAGGATAACGTGTTGGATGCAGAGGCTCCGGATGGTAGGTAAGGACAAGAGGAACCCTATCACTGTTAAGGCAGGGGGAAGATGGGGTGAGTGCGGATGTTCAGGAAATGGAGGAGATGCGGGTGAGGGCAGCATCAATGGTGGAGGAAGGCAAACCCCATTCTTTGAAGAAGGAGGCCTGGAAAGGAAAGGCTCATTCTGAGCAATGAGAAAACAAGGTTTTGGAGGGAAGTGAGTGAATAAAGACCAGAACAGTACAGCACACAAGCAGGCTCTTCTGCCCACAAAAGTTTGTGCTGACCATGGTGGCAACTTAAATGATAGTGCCTGGATATGGCCTATATCCCTCCATGCCCTGCCTATTCGCTTCTGTCCCAATGCCTCTTAAACTTGGTTTAGATTCTGATTTATTTGTCACATGTGCATCGAAACATACAGTGAACTACGTCATTTGTGTTACCAACCAATTCATCCAAGGGCGTGCCGGGGGCAGCCTGCAAGTGGATTCTGGTGCCAATATTCCACGCACCACAGTGCTTGCCAGAAAAACACAGAACACAACAGAATATAACATAACATAACAAGCAACAACAGTGAAACAAGCCCCATTCCTCTTCCTCATCCACCTACTGTCCTCTAATCCCAGGACAGGCCATCTTCGGCCTCCAGTGGAATTGTGGATTCACCATTGTTATTGTATTTTCTTCCACTAATTCCCTATCAGTGTTTTCTGAGCACCTCCCACTCTATTTTTTTAAAAAAACCTTTACATTGTAAATTTCCATCAAACTTTTCCCCTCTCACCATATAGCTTCTAGTAGTTGATTAGATCCAACTTTATTGTCATTGTGCCGAGTACAGATACAAAGCCAATGAAATGCAATTAGCATCTGACCAGAAGTGCAAAAGAATAGTATTATTTACAAAATAACTGCGAATAAAAAGTAAGTGCTACAGCACACAAATATAAAAGTACTGAGACAGTACAATATGGGTGCAATATTGCTTAGCGCTGTGATGAGAGGTTCTGCAGTGTCACAGCCTCAGGGAAGAAGCTCTTCCTGTGCCTGCTGGTGCGGGAGCGGAGGCTCCTGTAGTGCCTACCGGATGGGAGGAGAGTAAAAAGTCCATGGTTAGGGTGCAATGCATCCTTGATAATGCTTTTCACCCTGCCCAGGCAGCGTTTATGGTAGATGTTCTCAATGGTGAGCAATTGGGTGCTGATAATCCGCTGGGCAGGTTTTACCACCTGCTGGAGTGTTTTGCGGTCTGATACGGGACAATTGCCATACCACACTGAGATGGAGTTGGTGAGTATGCTCTCAATGGTACAGCAGTAAAAGTCCGTTAGTATCCTGGGACAGAGGTGAGCTTTCTTGATGCTCTGCAGGAAATAAAGGTGCTGTTGCACCTTTTTGATCAGGATGGAGGAGTTCAGGGACCAGGTGAGATCCTCGGAAATGTGGACACCAAGGAATTTGAAGCTTGATACACGCTCCACTACAGCTCTGTTGATGTAGATGAGGACATGAGTGTGGGTCCTGGCATGCCTGAAGTCCACAATAATCTCCTTGTTCTTCTGTCACCCTTGACATTTCAACCCTGGGAAAAGCTATAGCTATCTACCTTGTCTACATTTCTAATAATTTTGTATATGTCTGAAAGATTGCCCCTCGGCCTCTGACATTCCTAAGAAAACAACCTACCCTGCTAGCACACCTTCCTTAGAAATGGACCCAATGGTGCAAAAATCTATTTTTTCCCTTCCCACACCATCCCTTGAGCTATGTATTAATCAGACCTATCTATCTATTCCTATATGCACAAGCAGCTGACACCAGAGGTATTCCAGGGATTACAGCCTCAGAGGACTTGCTCTTTAATTACTACCTAACTGAGCAGCTTCATGTTGTTGGACTCTATCCTTCTGTCTATCAATGTTGTTGGTAAGGACAAGCCACAATCACCCTTCAGAATGCTCTACAGCTATTCATCCCTAAACCCGACACCAGAGAGACAACATGCCATCTGAGAATCACGCCACAAAAACAATGATTTTTATTGGCTCCTCTCGTCTTTTCCTTCTCCCACCACCAGAAGCAAAGACAACTGCGTTGCTACAAGCATGGCTGCTGCTGTGGCTCACTGGGAGAGCCTCTCCCAACAGTTTGCAACGTGGTACAGGTCCTCCCTGGGTTGTGGTGGAGGCCCTGCTCAAGCGGGCATTTGGGACACAGACGGGGGCAGCTTTGACAACTGTCAAGGGGCTGCAGACACCTTCTGCCCGGTGGGAATGTAGTACTTCTTCCTGCCTTCTCCCCATGCCTGAGGCACAACATTTGGAATCTGGGAGGAACTGAGCAGATTTAGAAGTGCCGAGAAGTCTCACTCACTCACCAAGTCCGTGAGGTTGTCTGGCGGCTGCTTGATCTCCCGTAACAGCTGGTTCTGTTCATTTCTAGCTTAATACAGTTTGGATTACGAACAGTTCTTGGGGATGGAAACTGGGGGCTGGCTGTATTGGAACCTCCTTCCCTTTACTCCATGGTCAATTGTCATCTCCAGTCAGATTCCGTCTTCAGTATTTGTCTCCTTTACCTATCGCTTCCCAGCTTCTCACATCATTCCCACTTTCCCACCCCCTCTGTCCCATCTTCCTACCTCCTCCCTCTCGCTATCACCTGTCATCTCATGCTCTTTCTCCTCGTCCTCCTTCTGTTCTGGCTCCATCGTCTTTTGTTCCAGTCCTGCTGAAGGGTCTGGGCTCGAAACGTTGACAGTTTATTCCCCTCCATAGATGCAGCCTGGCCCGCTGAGTTCTTACAGCATTCTGCGTGTGTTGCCTGTATCCAGGGGACTACCTCAGTCTCTACCTGCACGTACTGCTCCCCCTAGTGGTGAATGATTGCTTCGCTGTCGCTAGTCGTGGTAGACAGCATGACCAGCTCACTTACTATACTATCCAAGATGTCCTTAGCATCGAGGATACCAAAGTAGTCGTCACAACAGAAGCTTCTCCTATTTCCCACGTATAGTGTTCATTAAGAGTGACTCTATATAAGAATGAGTCTTGCTGAAGGGTCTCGGCCCGAAATGTCAGCTGTACTCTTTTCCATTGATGCTGCCTCCAGCGTTTTGTGTGTGTTACTTGGATTTCCAGCATCCGCAGATTACATAAGCAATTTGCAATTAGCTGCAAGCGGCTGCCACTCTGCTGTCACCATGTGGTCTATAATGCTACAACAGTTGGATTCTCTGAGAACCAGGTTCTAGTTGACCATTTTAAAATCGCAGCGTGAACTTCAGATTACATCCAAACTAATGGGCTTGCTATGAAACTCACAAGAAAGCTACACCCAGGACATGCTCTTTTCCCGAAAGAAGGCGGGGGGGGGGGGCCTCAAGATTCACACCACCAGGTTCAGAAAGAGTTACTACCTGAAATGTTCCCACAGCCTATGGAACACACATAAAAGTTGCTGGTGAACGCAGCAGGCCAGGCAGCATCTCTAGGAAGAGATGCAGTCGACGTTTCAGGCCGAGACCCTTCTGAAACGTCGACTGCTCCTCTTCCTAGAGATGCTGCCTGGCCTGCTGCGTTCACCAGCAACTTTTATGTGTGTTGCTTGAATTTCCAGCATCTGCAGAATTCCTGTTGTCCACAGCCTATGGAGTTGCTTTCAAGGACTATTCATTTCATGTTCTCGATATTTATTTTTTTGTTTGTTTAATTCTTTATTTATTGTATTTGCACAGTTGTTATCATTTATACAGTGGTTGTACTGCCAGTTGGTACTGTCTTTCATTGACTCCATTACAGGTTTGGATTTATTGAGTATGACCGCAAGAAAATGAATCTAGGGATTGTATATAGTGACGTACATTTACTTTGATAGTAAATTTACTTTGAACTTTGAGGGAAAGGAGATAAAGGGAAGAAGAAATTCATTTGGTGAGAGCAACAAACCAGTTCACCTTCAAAACCATTCCAGTATCTCTTCCCACTGCTGTAACCCACAGCTTTAGAAAAGTAATATTAATACTCTTCTAGCTGTTGCTCTTCAGATCATTTCACCATTTGAGATATTGCCTTGGATACAAGCTCTGAAAGTACTTTTTCTAAATCGCTCTAGCCATTTGACTAGCAGAATCAATGGTTCTGATACAGAGAGAGAATGGGGCAGATGTTGGAAAATTAAACTAAACACAGAAAACAACACACATAAAAAATGCTGGTGAATGCAGCAGGCCAGGCAGCATCTCTAGGAAGAGGTACAGCTGACGTTTCGGGCCAAGACCCTTCGTCAGGACTAACTGAAAGAAGAGATAGTAAGAGATTTGGGAGGGGGAGGGGGAGGGGGAGATCCGAAATGATAGGAGAAGACAGGAGGGGGAGGGATGGAGCTAAGAGCTGGAAAGTTGATAGGCAAAAGGGACACACATCAAAGTTGCTGGTGAACGCAGCAGGCCAGGCAGCATCTCTAGGAAGAGGTACAGTCGACGTTTCGGGCCGAGACCCTTCGTCAGTCAAGAGGCAATTGCAAGGCCTTTTAAAAGTACCTTTTTTCCATAGACGCTGCCTGGCCTGCTGAGTTCCTCCAGCACTTTGTGTGTGTTGCATCTGTAACATTGCCTGCTTTTGCCTCGTTATTAGTATAGCTTGACGTACTGGGCCAGTACCACAGCCAGTTATCAGCAGCATGTGACACAGGCAAAAAAATGGCCTTGTAATTGCCTCTTGACTCATTTGAACTGGTTTCAGCCTATCGCGGATATTTCCTTTGTCTCATCCATCCCTCCTGGCCCCTTCTCTGCAACTAACACTAATATGAAAGCAAATAGAACAGATATATTTGCGGTGAGGTAGAGATACGTCTCTACCAAAGGGGGTGCACACTGCTCCTTCCCTCCACTAGCCTGTAGGTCAGCCTTGGGCAAGGTGTAGCACCTGCTGAGCCCCCGACACCAGGGTCACAAGAAGCCATGAGATCGGGTGGTGGATGATCGTATGAGCAACTGGTGCATATCACAAGTCCTGGTTTTGCGACCACTGACACCAGGCAGACAATCTCTGAGGAGCGTTGATAATGGCTGGGGTCACCCGTCTTGCAAAGGCACTGCCCGGAAGAAGGCAGTGACAAAACATTTCTGCCGAACATATTTGCCAAGAACAATCACGGTCATGGGAAGATCATGATCGCTCCTGTCATAGGACACGGCACATAACGAACGATCCAATAGGGTTTAGTAGTGGAGATTTTAACTTTCCCAATATTAACTGGGATTACTCTAATTAAACCTGATCATGACAGTTTATCTGCAGATGCTATCCACGCTGCTGAGATTTTCCAGCATTTGTGCTTTTCTATCAGATTAACATCACCTGCAGATTTTTTTTTTGGCATTATTAGCAGAGACGGGATCGTGGACCCAGCTGTGTGAGAAACAACTGCTCCGTGAGCCTGGTATAGGTCAGTCAGACCCATAGATGGCGGTGTCGGAGGGGGTCAGTTTCAGTAGCCTTGCCGTTGTTCCACCGCGCCGCCGCAACCCTGTGCGCATGCGTCCTGTGACAAACGGGCGAGCTGTAGTATGTTCTCGATTTGACACTGGGCTCATCTGAACCATATACCCTTTGTCAGAACGAGAAATCCGATTCGGTTTGGCCGATAAGCGAATTTCATCGGTGAGTTGTAAATTGCAATTATATTTAAACATTGACCCACCCCCTTGAAGATAAAAATGAGTAGTCCAGATGAAGGGTCTCGGCCTGAAACGTCGAATGTTTATTCCCTCTATCAATGGTACCTGACTTGCTGAGATCCTGCAGCATCTTGTGTGTGTTGCTCAAAATATCGAGCTTCTGCTGAACCTGCAGGGTTTATGAAAATATGAGGAAGGTGGCCGCCTGCCACTGAGAAACATTTGACGGACCTTTGAGAACATATGGATCCCTAAAGACAGAATTGTTGGTTGAAAGTCTTTGCTCTTGAAAGTTGGCGTCTTGTTTTTTACAGAATTATAAACGTTTATTTGCAACACATACACACAAGATACAGATTTTCAATATTTACAAGACAGTAAGTGTACTCATTAAAATGTGGTTACTACCGTCTACAAAAGTCTATATCTCGGGGTTGGCATCTTGTTATCAGTCAGTGTGACCTTGAGTTTTTTTAGTGTAACCGGAGAGGGGTACCCTTCCCCATGCCGGTCTCGCTGACAGCCCTTGATTTGGGCAATCGGGTCTAGTGTTCTGTGGTGGGCTCCTCTCATCTAGCGAGAAGTCCCTGGAGCACCAATCGCTATTGAATGAAATGCAGCGTCAGGTTTTTTTTTATTATAGTGATGTGGCTACTGTAAACTACAGTTGAAAAGAATCAAAGGGGAATTGGTGGGCGTTATTATGAAGAATGAATTACAGGGGTACAAGTAGTTAGAGCTTTATTGTCATTGCTGAGGACGAGATTGTAGTGCTGCACCATTCAGTGCAATATAGTATGCTGGCAATTCAATTACTAAAAACACAATGACTAAATTTAAAATAACGACTGAATGATTTAGAATGATGTTTAAGTTGCGACTGAATCAAAAACAAACAACTCTAAAATTAATAGAAACATTGACTGCCCCATTCAAGTGTTGCACATGCCTGTGGTTAACTATAATATAATATCAAGAATTATGCCCTTGTATTGCATTTAGAGATTGTCCATAGTGCCTGTGGACTGTGGGTGGGTGAGCAGGCATTGTTCAGTTGCACAATAGCCCTGGGTGAAAAAGCTGTGTTTTTCAGTCTGGATGTCCGTGCAGAGATGTTTCTGTATCTCCTGCCGGATGGTAGGAGATTTGACAGGTGATTACTGGGGTGGGATAAGTCAATCACGATTTTGCGAGCTTGCCATGGACATCCTGAGGTGGTTTCCATACCTGGTAGTTGTGTTCCAGTGATGTTCTGTGAAGTCCCGAGTTTAAAGAGAGTAAATCTATCCCAAAAGCTATCTAGTAGACTTTTACCGATGTAACTGAGAGCATACTGACCTACTGGCTGACATAGATCTGACGGGCCAAATGGCCTCCTTAGTCATTATAAGATGTGCTTGGCCACTGCTATACATTTAGAGTTGCTGTGAATATAACTGGTAATCTCTGTGTATGGCCAACAATGTTAACAATTAATCAGTTGAGTAAGTCAGTAACTTAGTGTGTGTGAGATCCTGTAGTACATGATGGGATATTGGTAATGGCATGCATGACAGTCCTGGTATGTGATGCAGAGGGAGAATTACATAGTCTATGTTACACAAAACACATTTAAGTTGAATTGGTCTCTTGGAGCAACAGGGCTGAATTGCCTCGGGTATGTTGACCAATTTTAATCCTTTTTCCTGATTTTGCTCTTTGGGCAGGATTTGGATTTGCTGTGCAGTCCGCCCCCTTTGCTTTCTGTGGCTGCAGTGTTCGATTTTGGCTCACGCTGGCGCTTTTCCATCTGGATGGAGTTTACCTCTCGACGCAGGAAGCAGAATTTGCGGATAAAATTTCCGAAGAGCTGGAATGTCTCCTTTCACAAACCGTTCACAATCCCAAAAGGTAAGTAGACTGGGTCCGGCTGTCAGCTTCTGTCTCAGTTTGAACAGGAAAGGAGTGAACTTGAAAAGACACGTTTTGGACAGGAGTGTTAGTTGTATCGTTGGGTCACGGTGCAGGATGGCCTTCTCCTTGATCAATTTTAGTGAAGCTACCTTGTTGGGGGTGCAATCTTCAAAGAAGAACTCGGATAAACCCATTGCACACATTCCTTCTAACATTCCAGGCACTTGATGTTCAGTGTGGATTCAAAGGCTATTGAGGAGCAGAGCCTTGTTTTATATCGGATAACACTGACGTGCAGCTAGGAGAGCTGCTGTCTTGTAGGTCCACTGACCCACAGTTGATCATGGCCTCATGGCCTATGTGCATTTTACAAGTTCTCCCTAAGACTGGGAGGGATTTCCCTAGGTGTCCTGGTTTCCTTCCCAATCCCAAAGACATGTGGATTGGTAGATTTTCCCCAGTGTGTAAGTGAGTGGTAGAACCTGGAGGAGTTAATGGGAATGTGGGGAGAGTTTTAAAAAGGAAAGATCAGTGTAAATGGGTGCTGAGTGGTTTGCATAGACTTTGAGGCAAAGAGCTAGTTTCTATGGTCTGACACTGTATGGAGTGGGTATGCTGAATGGCATGGATGCATCTGGAGTGTGGGATGCTGGACAGATGTATGGGGAGGAAAGGATTGTAAATGGATACCGTTTATACTTCTTGTTGCCTCAGTAAAGTTACCAGCATAATCAAAGACTCCACCCACACCAGACATTCTGTCTTCTGGTCTCTCCTATCAGGCAGTAGATAGAAGAGCCTGAAAGCATGTACCACCAGGCTCATGGACAACTTCTGCTCCACTCTAGGACAACTTCCTATCCGCTATAAGACTATTGAATAATGCCCTAGTATGATAAAATGGACTCTTGACCTTGCACTGTGCACAAGTCTTACAGTCACATATATATATAGCTAGGGTGCCTAAGACCTTTTCACAGTACTGCAGTAATTTTATGTATTGCACTGTACTACTACCACAAAACAAAACAAATGTCATGACATGTGAGTGATGATAAACCTGATTCTGATATGGGTCTCTATTGTGGACTGAGAGTGGGAAGGGAACACGGAGAAGGGGATCATCATTGAGAAAAAGGGGAAGGGAGATGAGAGGGCACACGAAACACCAGAGACACATGATGTAATGATCAATGAACCAAGTCATTGGAATCAAATGACCTTGCCTGGGTGTGTCTGTACCCTACACTCCCTGCCCCTAGCATTGCTTCTCTGCTTCTAGTCACACACCCCTCCTCCGGTGCACCTCCCTCGCCATTCCCAACATCCATTGCTCTCACCAGATTTACAAACTCGCTGTCCGGTCCATGTTGACAAATATAGTACTGTTCAAAAGTCTTAGGCGCTCTAGCTACAATGCCATGCAAAAGTTTGGGCACCCCTGGTCAAAATTTTTGTTACTGTGAATAGCTAAGTGAGTAAAAGATGAACTGATTTCCAAAAGGCATAAAGTTAAAGATGACACATTTCTTTAACATTTTAAGCAAGAAAACTTTTTTATTTCCATCTTTTACAGTTTCAAAATAACAAAAAAGGAAAAGGGCCTAAAGCAAAAGTTTGGGCACCCTGCATGGCAATGCCTAGTAACACCCCCTTTGGCAAGTATCATAGCTTGTAAATGCTTTTTGTAGCCAGCTAAGAGTCTTTAAATTCTTGTTTGTGGGATTTTTGCCCATTCTTCCTTGAAAAAGGCTTCTAGTTCTGTGAGATTCTTGGGCCATCTTGCATGCACTGCTCCTTTAAGGTCTATCCACTGTGACGGGGTCCTGAATTACCCCTATAAACTGTGCTCGATTACCCCTATGAACTGTGCTTTTGAAAAGAGAGAGAAAGTTATTTAACACAAACACCTTGTTTAAAAGAGAGAGGGAGACGAAGACTGCTCACAGTTTATTTATACTTTCTCCAAGGACATTGCCTGCTTGTACATTCTTACACAGACAGAGAAGAGAGGAGTTATTTGAGAGACAGTTGGTACTCAGCACGGGGAGATAAATAGAAGGCCAGATGATAGACCTGAGACACATGATTTTGGACACTGAATGAGCTTTGTTGTGCCACAGAAAAAGTGGGTTTTGGAGGATCAATCAGGCGGATCGATCAGTGGCTCTTGCAGTATGAACAGGGTGTGACCGGTGGGGAGTTATTTGTGTGTCCAACCCTCACCTGGGTTGATAGCTCCACCACAGAAGAATGGTCCCCTTTGTTGTGGTCATGGTTGGTGACTTCTAAAGGATTTCGGGGGACAACAGGAAGATCGATAGCGTCAGCTTACCTGAAGACTCAGATCTCTCTCTCTCTTCATCATTACTCAACTCAATACCATGAACTGAACTGAACTTTACTGATTATCGTAAGACTATCTATTTACCCCTAGACTTGAAGAAGCTTGGTTTCCATATACTTCCACTCTTGCTGATATACTTACTTATATATAATCATTGCTAACCTGTTTGATTCATCTACATTTATATTACTGTGTTGCGTAGTTACTAATAAATAAAATAGCAATACCGGACTCCAAAGTGTTTTCCATCTCTGCTGGTTCTTTAACCCGTCACGGGGTATGTGACACCACAGATTCTCGATGATGTTTAGGTCAGGGGACTGTGAGGGCCATGGCAAAACCTTCAGCTTGCACCCCTTGAGGTACAACATTATCCTGTTGTAGAAGCCATCCTCTTTTCATCTTCGGCTTTTTTACAGACGGTGTGATGTTTACTTCCAGAATTTGCTGGTATTTAATTGAATTCATTCTTCCCTCTACCAGTAAATGTTCCCCATGCCACTGGCTGCAACACAAGCTCAAAGCATGATCGATCCACCCCTGTGCTTAACAGTTGGAGAGGGGTTCTTTTCAAGAAATTCTGCTCCCTTTTTTCTCCAAACATATCTTTGCTCATTGCGGCCAAAAAGTTCATTCAAAAGGTTCAAAGGAACATCTAAACAAGCCTGATGCATTTTGGAAACAAGTCCTGTGGACTGATAAAGTTAAAATAGAACTTTTTGGCCGCGGTGAGCAAAGGTATGTTTGGAGAAATAAGGTTGCAGAATTTCATGAAAAGAACCCCTCTCCAACTGTTAAGCACGGGGGTGGATTGATCATGCTTCGGGCTTGTGTTGCAGCCAGTGGCACAGGGAACATTTACTGGTGGAGGGAAGAATGAATTCAATTAAATACCAGCAAATTCTGGATGCAAACATCACACCGTCTGTAAAAATACCGAAGATGAACAGTGCAAACACGAGGAAATCTGCAGATGCTGGAATTTCAAGCAACACATAAAAATTGCTGGTGAATGCAGCAGGCCAGGCAGCATCTACAGGAAGAGGTACAGTCGACCTTGCAAAAGGCTCGAAATGTTGACTGTAGATGCTGCCTGGCCTGCTGCGTTCACCAGCAATTTTTATGAAGATGAACAGAGGATGGCTTCTACAACAGGATAATGATCATAAACACACCTCAAAATCCACAATGGACTACCTCAAGAGGCACAAGCTGAAGGTTTTGCCATGGCCCTCATAGTCCCCTGACCTAAACATCATCGAGAATCTGTGGATAGACCTCAAAAGAGCAGTGCATGCAAGATGGCCCAAGAATCTCACAGAACTAGAAGCCTTTTGCAAGGAAGAAGAGGCAAAAATCCCACAAACAAGAATTGAAAGACTCTTAGCTGGCTACAAAAAGTGTTTACAAGCTGTGATACTTGCCAAAGGGGGTGTTACTAGGCATTGCCATGCAGGGTGCCCAAACTTTTGCTTCGGGCCTTTTTCCTTTTTTGTTATTTTGAAGCTGTAAAAGATGGAAATAAAAATGTTTTCTTGCTTAAAATATTAAAGAAATGTGTCATCTTTAACTTTATGCCTTTTGGAAATCAGTAGATCTTTTACTCGCTTAGCTATTTGCAGTAACAGAAATTTTGACCAGCGGTGCCCAAACTTTTGCTTGCCACTGTATATGTGAGTACTTAAGACCCTTGCACAGTACTGTACCTCATTATGATCTTACACCTTATTGTCTACCTGCACATTTTCTCTGTAGCTGTTACGCTTTATTCTGCATTGTTATATTTTACCTTGCTCTATTTCAATTGACTGTGTAATAAATTGTTCTGTATGAACAATATGCAAGGCAAAGTTTTCACGTGCAACCTCCGAGCAGAGGTTGATAATTTCTTGATTATCCAGGGCGTCAAAGGTTTCAGGGCGAAGGCAGGAAAATGTGGTTGAGAGGGATAATAAATCAGCCAAGAGGGATGGCAGAGCAGACTTAATGGGCTGAATGGCCTTATTCTGCTCAAATTTCTTATGTTCTTATAATAATCCAATTTCAGTTCCAAGAAATGATCTGGATTACAGCTGTGTTTCAGTTGATGGCAGTTTTGTCTCAATCAGATTATTAGGCTTTCACATTCCTCATTCGAGATAAGTACTGATTTAGGCTGATACTGTGGAGTGGCAACAGTTTCAAGGTATCATGTTCTTCAAATGATAATCCAAACCCATGGCTGCCCCAACAAATGGATGTGAAAGATACCATGGTGCTACTTCAAAGTTAATTTCATTGTTCAGGACAAAGTTTAAACCCTCAACCAACACTCCCAGGATAGACAACACTTCACCTGCGAATCTACTGGGATTGTCTGTTGTCCAGTGCTGCCGATGCAGCCTCCTCTACGCAGGTGAGACCTGTTGTAAATTGGGAGACAGCATCGTCAAGTAGCTCTGTTCCATCCAACAAAAGCAGGACTTCCCCATGGCCAAACATTTTAATTCCGATTCCTATTCGTGATCTGACATGGCCGTGGCCTCCTCTTGTGCCACGATGAGGCTACACTCAGGGTGGAGGAGCAACAACTTATATTCCCTCTGAGTAGCCTCTGATAAATGGCATGAATATCAATTATTTTTTTTCCTTCTGGAAGAAAAAAATCCCTTCCCCTCCATCTATTCCCACCTTCTCACCTGCCTATCACCTCTCGCTTCATCCCTTCCTCCTTCCCGTTCTCCAATGGTCCACTCTCCTCTCCTATCAGGTTTCTTCCACTCCAGCTTTTTATCTTTCCATCTCTCTGGCTTCACCTATTAGCTAGAGCTCCTCCCCCTCCCAACCACCTTTTTATTCTGTCGTCATCTCCCTTCTTTTCCAGTTCTGAAGAAGGGCCTTGGCCCAAAACATCAGCTGTTTATTGATTTCCATAGATGCTGCCTGACCTGCTGAGTTTCTCCAGCATTTTGTGTGTGTTACTTAAAACACTTGATGATTATCACTGTATTGTCTGTGGGAGGCTGCCACTTTCCTTGCATCACAAAATTAATTCCTAGTGGCTGGGGTAAAGCGCTATAAAGTTTAGAAATCAAAGTTATTATTTGTTGTTAACTTTGCCGTCTGTCTGTAGAGTGCTGTTGTTCCCACCGCTGCCAAGTCGTCTGCGTTACTTGATCCATCGGATCGTGGAGAACTTTGACTCGCTGAGTAGCTTCTCTGTTGGAGAGGGAGATGGGCGGAGAACAGCTGTGTGTCTGGCTGAAATGAGGTAAGCCGTAGAGACTTGAAGGCAGTATCTTAGGTTACCTTTGTTCAGCTGATCTCTGTTCCTCTGAGCAATACAGATTCTGTTTGGCAACTCAAACAATGGTGTATTCTTTGAATGTTGGCTAAATTGAGGCCAAATACTTGGCTGAAATGTTAGAGAATTTGGAATTGTATAATCCTTTCTGAAACAAATACCAGGAAAAGTTGAGAATATTCTCTGGATCAAGAGGCACCCGTGGAGAAAGAAACTGAGTTAATGTTTTTGGTCGCAAACATGAGGAATTCTGCAGATGCTGGATATTCAAGAAGGGTTGCTGCCTGGCCTGCTGCGTTCACCAGCAACTCTAATGTTTTTGGTCAGTCAGTTTTCATCAGAACTGGAAGAACTTGGGTTTTAAGATGTAGAGACTGGGATGAAGGGAGTAGAGATTAAAAGTTGTTGAAAATGGGAGAAATTGAAACTGAGCCATAAGAAACTAAGATTGAAAGAGGCTTCTCGCAAGTAATGGTGGTAGTTGTGGGGGTCAAATGAATTACAGAAAGTATTGGCCTTTCTAGAATGTTTTCTGAATATAGATGAATATCTCTGGATGACAGTTGAGTTGGAGTCAGATGCCTGATATTTCACCAGGTGAATAGTATCTAACCCAGAAATATTTGGGTTGAAAGTCCAAAGAAGGGTGGAGTCCATCTGCGTATATTTTTAATGTGGGGTATCTAAATGGCCAGGCTCAGTTTACGTACTGAATAATGAATGGAATCCTATGCCTCAGTTACCCTGCTAATTGTGTGTCTTGGTGGAGTTAGGGTTAAGCCATGTGAATGTTACTTTGCTGCTTCTGGGTTTTGGTGGAGTTGTGGTTAAGCCATGTAAATTTTTCCTTTCCTACTATTTGTCCAGTTCCCCAGTTGAAAGTTCCTGTTAAATCTGCTTCCATCACCCTTTCAGCCACTGCTCCTGGTCAAAGTCAGAATCGGGTAAACGCTAAAGGTTTTCTCTAGTTAGCAGATAGAAAACTTTATCCTTTGAATCTGTGGCACAATTGTCTACACAAGGGAAACAATCCTTCACCCCATCATTCTTGCAAAGTGCTGTTCCTTCTCCAATTCTCAAGTCCTTCATTGTGTTTACCTCCCAAATTACAAAAATCTTGCCCAGGTTTCCTTCAAACTGGTTTTCACCCTGTCATAATGTGGAGATAGTTCTGACCAAAATTACAAGCTGTATCCTATGTGATGGTGACAGAGGTAATCTATCCTTCCATGATCTTGATCTCTCTGCAGTTTTTTGACCTTTTTTTTTTGCAAATCTTTTCCACCTTATTCTTCCAGGTGAGGCACTGCTGTAATGAGTTCAAGCTTATCCATCCATTTCCTCCAAAAGGACCACAGCCCTATTAGGTTTGGAGGCTTGTGTGCTTCAATGACCCAGAGAGCTATATTGACTGGAGTCAGGGCTTTATGCTTTGGCTCTTGGTAGGGTCACCCATGCCAGACATGTCAAGGGTAAGAGGCCAGTCTAAGAGTGGTCCACTGGTCCCCCAGGTTTGGGGTTTCAGCTCAGGGCTAACGACCCTGACTGGTAAAACAAAATAGTTTGGGAAACAGCAATGAAGAATCCTTCTACATCTGAGCGTGACGGTATTTCTGAGTCTCCACCTGGGACTTGAGTGACTGACAGTAGTGAAAACGGAGAGGAAGCTCCTGACATGCTGAAGAAAGCCCTGAACACTGCCAATGAAAAGAACCCTCACTGCTGCCCTAAATGCCAGCAGTGTAACAGGTAGTAAGTTATCCATCCAATTGTAACCAGAGAATTTGAAGCAATGGCTTTTCATTGCACGTCAGTATTTTTCCCTTTGGTATCTCCTAAGGGTTTAGACCTATAAAGGGGTCCCTTCTGATTTTTCATTAATACACTGGCACTTGGCAACGTCACCTTAAGAACAAGGATTCACTTTTTACCCGATTTTGAAGTTGCCCAACTTTACCATTACCACCACCTGTCATGGTCTTGCCTGGGTGGTGTCCAAACGGAGCTTTTCACGGTATCTTGGTAATGTGACAATAATATACTAGTTCTCGAACCAGAGCACTTGTGGGAAACCCATGTGATCAGGGTGAGAATGTGCAAACTCCATACAGATTGCACCGAAGGTCAGGATTGAACCTGGATTACTGGAGTGTGAGGCAGCAGCTCTATTAATTGTGCCACCCTGTCAGCCTTAAATACCAGTAGATCAAGTGGTCCTTTGGGTCTGCTTGACTATTGAATAAGATCATGGCTTATCCTCCCTCTCAACTCCACTTTTCAACCTGTTTTCATACTCTTCAATATTTTTAGAAGCCCAATATCTATTGGTATTGTTCTGGACTTTAATTGACCAAGTGTTTGCAGCATTTTGCGACTGAGTTTACCAAGACTCGCTACCCTTGGAAACGGGAAATATTTCCACATATCAGTCCTACCTTTGCCACCTCTGTTCCAACTTGTAGTTGATTTAATTTGATTTGTCAGCTGCAACAAAAGATTCAATATGTAGATTGATTCGAGACATGGGAGATTGACCATTCTGCCTAGGTGGTTAGTGTTAGAGTGATTTTTGGGTTTAGGTCATTTACATTTAGCAAATGGCTTTGGCTACCAGTCTTCTGTTCCTTGACAATGTATTGTGGATTTAACTTGGAACAATGCATTCCTAGAAGCTGTGAATCCCAGTCCACAGACCTGCTGGTGTCTGTGGCATTGCCTATACTTTGTAAATATGGATTGTCCCTTGTGTTTAGCAAATAAATATTGAGCCCCATGTTGGGCCAGCAGACCTTTCCACCGAAAGTGTCTCCGTAAGATGCCTGCTGTACCCTGTTTTGTCAAATAAAGAAGTTGCTTTGTATCTACCAGTAACACTTTGTCTGGTGATTTCATTCACGCAACTACAGTTAGATCAAGTCACAATCTATAAGCGCAGTCAATAAAGTTTGGTTGGCACTCAAACTATTTCCTGTCTCTCACAAGAACTATTGGCAACTGCGGTACAAGTGTGCACTGTTAATGTTAGTGAGATAAATAAAATGAGGCAATTCACATGGGGGTACATGTTTTGCTAAAGGCACAGATATATTATAATGTGTTTCTAATCCCTGTGCTTCCCAGATTACAGTCTCTGGATGGGAATGAGAGCCATGTGAATATGCCATGGAAGAGCAATGATGAGGAAACGGTAATACTTGGACCTCTCCATGATGGAGCTTCAAGATACCACAACTTTGCTGCTGGCAACAGCAGATCCAGGAATAAGCCTGACAAAGCCAGGCATGCTCATTGCCAAAACAGAGTGGAGAAAAGAAGAGATGTCAGATTCAATTATAAAAGGGATGGTAGATACAGGAAGCCTGACAGCAGCGGGAGTAAGGAAGGAGGAGACCCAAGAAGAGGCAAGGAGGAGAAGGTCGAACTGTCTGGACAGGCTTTTGAAGATGCCAATAGAAAAATGATTGCTACAGAAGAAGGGAGGAAATGCACAGTTTCAAATCAGCAGTACGAAGCTGACAATAGAACAGATCCACCCACTGAAGACACGGCAATTGGTCCAATGTTGAATGATAATGATGAGCCAAAGGGAAAGCAAGGTACCGATTCCAAAGCTGAAGCAACTCAATCCTTTCATGAGAAAAGAGCAGAGAATGATTTCCCAAGATTGGAGAACGCTGTAGGTTTGTTGGAGGACGCCAAGGATTCAGATAAACCTCAGACATCAATGCATACTGTAAAGACATCAGAAGCCATAGGTCCCAGCTTACGAGTGGACTCTAATCTTCAGTGTGAAGACAATACAGCCTTAAATTGTGACCAGTCTGAGACAACTGTAGATGCTTGTTCTGTAGAGAGCAAGCACATGGAAGACATACTGGAGAAACAGGAGACAAGTAGCAACATTGACAATGTGACTCAATTACTAAAGTCTGGTGATTTCAAGGCAGAGGAAGAGGCTGTAGTTGGAGTGAAGACTGAGGATGTTGGGGAACATTCTCGAAGTCCCAATGAAGATTTGCTTAAAGAGGTAACTGAATTCTGAAATTATTTCCAAAACACCAATGTATTTCAATAATCCATTTGGAAACATGGAGTTGAAATCAATTGGCATAATCCATAACTCTTAAATATCTTTTTAACTTTATTCTAGCTTGTTCTGTATAGTTGAACAGTGCGTGGTTCAAAAAAAAGTGCGAGTGATTGCCTTTGATGTTTTTATTGTGATCGCAAGACCCTGTTGGACATTTGTAATGTAGAATACTAGAAGTTCAGCTCATTGTTGAAACTGTCGGCAGGGGAGCTGTGGCAGTTGCCCAGGGAAAGAGACACTGAGGCAAGTGTGGGAGAGCCCTCAATGGGTGCATTGGAATCTGTTCTGGGTTGGGGGCTGGTCCCTCCATTCAGTGCTCATTCAATGATACCCTCCTATGCTTGGTCAGTGGAAGAACAAGCTGGACACTCAGTGACTTGGGCTATTTTTTTTCTTTGAGACCCTATGTATTTCTGAAATCGCAGCCATATGTACTATTTGTGCTATGTGCTGTTGGTAATGTGTTTTGCACCTTGGCCCCAGAGGAACACTGTCTTGTTTGGCTTTATTCATGTTGTGTTAAACGATAACTAAACGCGTTTGAACTTGAACTGTGCCAAGGCAGTATAAAGCTCTTCACTATATGGTGTGCAGAGCATCACGGAGCCAGCTGGGAACCACTTATTACACAGCGTTTGGGATAGACATTAACTCTTGCATCTTGTGAATGAATGAATGACACTTTCTCAAAAAAAAACAAAATTATGAAGCAATATGTTGTGTTCCCTCACATATAACTACTGATGAGGTCGAAAGCCAGGAGGTAGAACAAAGCCAGAACTGGAAATGAGTGCAGATAAAGATGACGTACAGATCAGCAGTGCTGTGTTTGAATAGTGGAAAATATCTAGAAAAGATGGTTCCTAATGCTCTTTAAATGTAAGTTCTTCTAGTGAGAGGTGATTAACATTTCTGTGTTCTTAAGTCAAACTTTTGATTGTTTCAGCTTTCATCCTGCCTGGGGGAAAGCAGCATCAGCATTGAACAGCCTCAGTCTGACTATTCCACTTACCTCTCAGGGGAATCACAGACATACGATGTCGACTTTGGGCACATCATTGAAATCTATGACTTTCCTCCACATGTGAAAACGGAAGACATTCAGGAGGCTTTCGCAAACTTTCGGTAAGTACTGATTCTCTCCCTTTGTGCCTGTCCTTTGGAATAGTGCTTTACTGAAGCCAACCAGGAGGATGCAGCAATGAGAATGCAAGATAATTGAGAAATTGGATAAATGTCTGAACATTGAGTTGAAAAGATGCCTTAATTGATGTCAACAGTTGTGTGAATAAAGTCACCAGAGAGAAGTACTGGTGGATATGAAGCAAACTCTAATTTGGCAAAATTAGATACAGCAGGCATCAAATGGAGACCCTTTTGGAGGAAGGAGGTCTTTTTAGCACTACAGAACATCTTATGTGTTAAAGATCAAAGAAAATTCAGGACAAATCCAAATTTACAATGCTTTCTTTGAACTACACACCCCTTTCACACCTCCCGCCGTCACACCCATCAGCAGACATACAAGTACACACAAATGATGAATTTAAATCAGTGTTTTCTGGTCTTTCAGTTTACTGTGGTGTCTTCCAAATAGCTTGGTTCACAGTTCTTAGGAACCAATTAGTCAGAGTTGCATTTTAGATTTAACCTTCGATGCATTTTCGGAACTGAAGGTTGGTCACTGAAGTCAATATTCACTATATGTCCTAACCCCAGAAATGCCCTAACATCAACCATGTCCCATTCCCTGCTACAAAATTCCACCACTGACTAAATGTAACTAAAGGATGTTGGTCCCAGTCAAAATAACCAAAATGGGTTAATTTTCCATTTATTGAGATACAGCACAGAATAGGCCCTTCCAGCCGCACTGCCCAGCGATACCCCAATTTAACCCTAGCTTAATCACAGGAGAAGTTACAATGCCCAATAATCCTACCAACGGGTATGTCTTTGGACTGTAGGAGGAAACCGGAGCACCCAGAAGAAACCTACACAGTCATAAGGAGAACGTACAAACTCCTTATAGGCAGCGGCAGGAATTGAACCCGCGTCATTGGTACTATAAAACATCATGATAACTACTATGCTGCCATACCGCCCTCGTGGACACTTCTATGGAAAATAGGTGTAACTTCACTGCTAGTAATGGTAACAGAGCTTTGTGCAAACCTAGGGCATTTGTTTATGTACCAGAGATACAAATCCAATGAAATGGAGAAATACATAGACTCAGCTGTAAAAATACATTTTAAAGTAAGCTGTTGGCATTGCTTGATAGTTTAAGGTGACGTATCCTTTGATCACTGTGAGCATCGGGGTTTTATAAGCTGACAAACAGTTTCCAAAGATTGATAACAATGCTGTACAGTTTGTTTGATTCAGGGATGTTACACATCCTTTGGAATAGACATCTGTCTGTTTCTATGGATGTCAACATACCAATGGCACTGTTTCACAGAGAATGGGGAGCTCTCTCCAGGTAAAAACTAATATCCCCCCCTCCTTCCCCGCCCTTATGGCAACCAATAGAATGAGCTGGTTGTTGATCTCGCTGCTTTGCATCAAATGATGCCGATTCCAGTGTCTGAGATCAACCAACCTACTTTCAGTGTGAGCTGTTGTCCTGCAGAAATGCAAATCTTTTCTGATACTTCTGTTTTGACATTTGACAGTGATAAAGGCTTCAGAGTAAAATGGGTGGACAGTTCGCATGCCTTGGGAATATTTTCAAGTCCAGATTCAGGTAGGTGCCTTTCTGGTCTCCTCACCTGTAACCTAGTTATCTAATTTCACTACAGAAAGTTGTTTTGAGACTTATTTTGCCAGTTAGCTGCGTGTGGACTGGTGTTTAAAGACAGTCAAACTCTGCACTTTTAAGAGCTTGCTTTCAAGCTCTAAATCAGGTTCTACCAACACTACCCAATAACTTTCATTGTAATGCCAGTTGACTTAACCACCTGTCTGTAAAGTCCTCTGAGAATACTGTAAATTCTGCTATTGGCTTCCCATGTTGATCTGTTATGTGAAGGTTGAACCCTGTTCTAGCTTAGCTGGTGCAGATTTACCTGTAAGTTCGAAGTACATTTATTATCAAAGTATGTATAAATTATACCACCATTAGATTTGTCTGCTTACAGGTAGGCAAAAAGCAAGAAACCCAAAAGAACCCAATTTTTAAAAAAAGACCAGTATCCAATGCGCAGAGAAAGAGGGGAAAAAACCCACAAATCCTGCAAACAATAAAAGCAAGCAACAGCATTCCGAACCAACTTGAGTCCATAGATCCGAATCCCAGAGCAGCCAGAACAGGCCGGTAGCCTTGGTCTCAGTTCATCATATAGCAGGACATATCACCACGAATCTCGCAGACAGGAAGCGCGTAGCAGCCGGAGCAGTCTCAATTCCGAGGAAAGTGGAGCAAAACGTCATGGAGCAGAACCAGCTTGACCCTTGCCTCCAGTCCCGACACCCTGCGCTTTCAGTCCAACTGGCCCAGTGTTTACATCTATCATTTACCACTGATGGTCATGCTTTCTACTAGTCCTATTTTCAGCTTTCTGCCCCCATTTTTAAGACCCCTCTTAAAATGTATCTCTTTTATACATGTCCTGGTTTCATACGGGAATTGTTACCAAATATTGTTTGGCAAGAATCTGGTGAAAAACTTGGATGTTATATCAAATTAAAGGCACTTAACTTATGCATGTTAGTCTGTGCATACTGGTAGCTGTTCACATGCTTGCTGCTTCTAGCTCCTTTACCATCTTCATAAGGAGTTCTATCACTGATACGTGATCAGAGTCCATGCTAAATGTCAAGCTTGCTCCAGAGAACGGATGATGTGGGAAAGAGCGAATGGCAGTGCCATTCACAAATACGTATTTCACAAATCACTCTGACGCTGAATATAACAAGCAGTATTTTTGGATGTATAGTTCTACAGGTGATTCTTTTCTTTTCTCACAGCCTCTGAAGCCCTGTCCATCAGCCACGAGCAGTTCAAAATGCTGCCTTTGTCCCAAGCAACAAAACAATCAAAATTAAAGGTTTCCAGATGTTCAGGTAAAGGAACTGGTTTCTATCTACATCTTGGAGGCATACAATTATTACAGCAGGGAAAGAGGTCATTCATCGATTCGATGGTTTGAGGGGCCTTCTCCAAAGCAGTCCTATTCCGTTAAGTATACAGTGCATTTCCTTTTTGAAACAATCTTCCAAGTGAGATATCAGGCCTAGATACTATCTCACAAGCGGCTGAACAACACTACCTCAACGAACAATGGGTTGCTTAGACCATAAGACGTTGGAGCAGAATTAGGCCATTCAGTCCATTGAGTCTGCCCCGCCATTCCATCATGGCTGATCCCAGATCCCACTCAACCTCATACACCTGCCTTCTCGTCATATCCTTTGATGCCCTGACCGATCAGGAATTGATCGACTTCCGCCTTAAATACACGCACTGACTTGGCTTCTACCGCAGTCTGTGGCAGACCATACCACAGATTTACTACTCTGGCTTGTGTTTACCTCCTTACCTCTGTTCTAAAGGATCCCCCCTCAATTTTGAGGCTGTGCCCTCTAGTTCTGGATACACCTGGCATAGGAAGCAGCCTCTCCAAAGCCACCCCATCTAGCCCTTTCAGCATTTGGTAGGTTTCAATGTGATCCATCCCTACATTCTTCTACATTCCAGCGAGCTTAGGTCCAAAGCTGCCAAACACTGCTGTGTTAACCCCTTCATTCCTGGAATCATCCTCATGAACCTCCTCTGGACTCTCTCCAGTGACAACACATCCTTTCTGAGATATGGGGCCCAAAACTGTTGACAATACTCCCAAGTGCAGCCTGACTAGTGTCTTATAAAGCCTCAGCATTCTGCTTGCTTTTATATTCTATTCTTCTTGAAATAAGTGCCAACATTGCATTTGCTGCCTTTTTCACAGACTCAGCCTGTAAATTAACTTTCTAGGAATCTTGCATGAGGACTCCAAAGTCCCTCTGCACATCTGATGTTTGAACTATCTCTCCATTTAGATGAGTTTGCACTATTATTCCTTTTACCAAAATGCATTTTTGGACAACAAAAGCCAAAACCTGTCATCAGGTTATGGAATGTTATGATGAGGTTGTATAAGGCATTGGTGAGGCCGAATCTGGAGTATTGTGTTCAGTTTTGGTCACCAAATTACAGGAAGGATATAAATAAGGTTGAAAGAGTGCAGAGAAGGTTTACAAGGATGTTGCCGGGACTTGAGAAACTCAGTTACAGAGAAAGGTTGAATAGGTTAGGACTTTATTCCCTGGAGCGTAGAAGAATGAGGGGAAATTTGATAGAGGTATATAAAATTATGATGGGTATAGATAGAGTGAATGCAAGCAGGCTTTTTCCACTGAGGCAAGGGGAGAAAAAAACCAGAGGACATAGGTTAAGGGCGAGGGGGAAGAAGTTTAAAGGGAACATTAGGCGGGGGGCTTCTTCACACAGAGAGTGGTGGGAGTATGGAATGAGCTGCCAGACGAGGTGGTAAATGCGGGTTATTTTTTAACATTTAAGAATAAATTGGACAGATACATGGATGGGAGGTGTATGGAGGGATATGGTCCGTGTGCAGGTCAGTGGGACTAGGCAGAAAATGGTTCGGCACAGCCAAGAAGGGCCAAAGGGCCTGTTTCTGTGCTGTAGTTTCTATGGTTCTATGGTTCTAGGTCTTGATTTTATATTTTATAATATACTAAATATTTGTTTGTATAATATTTATAAATATATAAAATTATGATGTGCTTCAATATTTCCTTAGTAAAGGTGTCAAATGCTATTAAAATAATTGGTAGGATTAGAGGGGAGATGAGAGGACTTTGCCCAGAGGGGATATGCTGCTCGAGATAGAAACCCTCTAACCCAGAGGTTCTCAGCTGGGGTCCTCGGACCCGTCAGTTAATGGTAAGCATCGATGGTATGATAAAGGTTTGGAACCTCTGCTGTATACAGCATTTGGATCTGTATTTCTGAAGAGCCTTGACCTGCATGGCTATTGACCAAGTGCCTTGGGGGATTAGCCTAGAGGATTCTTTTGTGTTTGGCAGAGAAGTGATGAGCTGAATTCCTACCTGTTTTGAGGTAAAGTTTTTGTAATTTACTGCACTCCTGAGGATGGGTTCTGCACTGTTGATGCTGACTCCAGATGAGAATTTACAAAGAATTTTGCGCTTTGTTGTTATTACATCTACAACACTGAAACCATATTTTCTTGTTCTTTTGCTATCTACTTTGGTAAACAGCTGCAAATAGAATTGAACATCTTAAAATTTGCCATTGAGAATAATGGAGCATTTTTAAAAAAGCTCATATTTAAATCCCTGGCTCTTTTTCAAAATTATGTCAATTGCGTCATGAGATCTTTAATGAATGAAAGCCCACTGAAGTGATTGAAAAATGGCATCTCGGACAGTACAGAACTCTTTTTGTGCCAGGGGTTCCTAACCTGGGGTCCACAGACTCCTTGCTTAATGGTATTGGTCCTGTTCTATGCTGCAGTGCTAGCTGAGAACTTTTGTTCAAGTGTCTAGGGTCTGACAGGTGAAAGGGGCACCAGCTCATCCACAGCTGACATATTTTGTCATGCCTTGAGAATATGATGGGTTAACACAAGTTTCATTTTGCTTCTTTGTACTTGGTCCTTTCTGGTATACAGTCATTTAAAAAACACTACTTCGATTCAATGTTTATAGAATTCTTGCAGCCAGTGAAAGAGAGGGCACAGGTCAATACTGCCATTGCCAAAAGGCTGGTCAGCAGGGCTCTCGGCTTCCAAACCACTGAACGCAGAAGGCGGCCAGATCCCAAGTCCAAGAAACTGAAGGAAAATAGAGGTGCGTATAAATTTGTCCATGGTGTTTTGGAATATTTTTCCAAATTCATCATTATTCCACTGGTGAAAAGTGTCCACAGAAGAATTCTTGTAATGAAATTGGTTTTGTACGGATTAGAAATGGGATTTGAGGCTACAGGTTGATATTGAGCACTAAATATTCACAAGTTGTTTCTGCTTGTGTCTACTGTATTGGTTTCACTGACTAAAACTAGACTTTGGTTATAAGATGGATATAAATAAGCTAAAACATAGAAAATGCTACAGAAAGTAGTGGATACAGTCCAGTCCATCACAGGCAAAACCATCCCCATCATTAAGTACATTTATACCGTGCCCTGCCAGAAGAAAGCAGCAACCATCATCAAAGACTCCCACCATCCAGATGGTGTCGTCTTCTCAGTACAGGTGTCCCCTGCTTTTCGAACGTTCGCTTTACGAAACCTCACTGTTACGAAAGCCCTACATTAGTACCCTATTTTCGCTTTCAGAAGGTGTTTTCACTGTTACAAAAAAAAAATTCAGCACGCGATAAAAGGCAGCGTGCCCCAAGCAGTTGCACTCCCCCAGATTCTCGCCGGCATTGCTTAAACACGTGCCTGTGAGCAGCCGTTTGCAAGATGAGTTCTATGGTATCGGAAAAGCCTGAAAGAGCTTGTAAGAGTGTTACACTTACGGTAAAACTAGACATAATTGAGCGTTTTGCTCATGGTGAACGAAGTAAGGACAACGTGAGTTTGGCTTGTGGAAGTTGACGAAGATGATGTTGAAGAGGTTTTGGCATCCCATCACCAAGAACTGACAGATGAAGAGCTGATGCAATTGGAAGAAAAAAGGATAACAATTGAAACCAAATGAGTAATGATAAAGTACGACTTTAATTTTGAAAGGGTACGTCAGTTTAGGGGATATTTGCAGGATGGTTTGAGTCCTTATTAAAGAACTGTGTGATAGAAAAAGGCGCGAGGCTCAGCAGTCAAGCAAGCCTTCCACATCAGCCACAGCAGACGACGAACCTCGACCTTCAACATTGAAGTCATAGGAGAAGATGAGCTGCCTACTCTAATGGAAATAGGCGACGAGATGACACCCCAGTGTCCCACCACCCCAACCCCCAGGCCACGGACAGATGCCGATTCGCGGAGAATGCAAAGGTAGCCGGGAGGTACACAGCACATCTTTAAGAAAAAAGCCGAAATAAACATGCTAATTAATTAAGTGCCACCGACACGTAATTGTGGGCCCAGATCAGAGACGACGCAATCGGAAATTGGCACTGATCTGGGCCGACAATTACGGGCGGCACCTAATGAGTTAGCATGTTTGTTTCGGCTTTTTTCTTAAAGATGTGCTGTGTACCTTACGGCTACCGCTAGACCCCTGCGTTCTTCGCAGCAATGTATTGCTCAGCGGCCTGGAGGGTGGGGGGCCACTGCACCACCCAAACTCCGACGACTCAGTCTAACACACCATCATCAGTGTGCTCGGCGCTGTCCCGATTCCCGTACGTGATACTACACTGTACATACATTATTTCTACTTTTCAGCTGTGTAATTTTATGTGTTATTTGGTATGATTTGGCAGCTTCATAGATTAAAGGTTACTGGAGAGCGCTTGCTCGTGTTTTTGCCAACAGCGCTTGCGTGAGATTTTCTGCCGACGGCGCTTGCGTGAGATTTTCGCTCTGGAGAACAGTTCAGTAATGATTGTGGAAAAGTATTTCTACTTTATATAGACTGTGTATTTATCATATCATTCCTGCTTTTACTATATGTTACTGTTATTTTATGTTTTATGTGTTATTTGGCATGATTTGGTAGGTTATTTTTGGGTCTGCGAACGTTCACAAAATTTTCCCATATAAATAAATGGTAATTGCTTCTTCGCTTTATGACATTTCGGCTTACGAACTGTTTCATAGGAACGCTCTACCTTAGGATGGTGGTGGAAACCTGTACCACTATCAGGCAGGAGGTACAGAAGTCCAATCACCAAGTTTAAGAACAGTTATTATCCTACAACCATCAGGCTCCTGAACTAGCATAGATGTCTTCAATCACCACTATTCTGTACTGATTCTACGATCTACAGACTTGCTTTCAAGGACTCTACAACTTATATTCTCAGTATTATTTTTTATTTGCACAGTTCATCTTCTTTTGCACATTGATTGTCAGTCTTTTCTTACAGATAGTTTTTTTTTGTAAATTCTAGTGTATTACTTTTAAATGCCTGCAAGAAATCTCAAGGTAACATAAATGTATTTTGATAATAAATTTACTATGAATTTAACAGCACCAAGAACTATAAGGGAAGTTCTTCCTGAAGTTCGGAGCAATATTTATGTCTAAATCATTGTTATCTAAAAATAATTTAGTCACGTTGCCATTTGTCGGAGAATGCTATGCATTACTTACCACAGTCACTGAACCTCTCAAGTACTTAATTGACAGTAGAGTGTTGCGAGATGCCCCGGAGAACAAAGAGAAGGCCATTTAACCCCATGTGTCTGTTCTGCAGGTTATGCAAAATGCTGTGTAAGTGTATATTTTTGAAGGCAGCAGGACAGAGCTGGGCAGTGCAATGGAAGAAGAGTTAATTACTCTGGTGATTTGCTAGCCTGATTGTAAGCATCCTATGGTATTTTTGGTGAAATTGTCTCAAAGCCTCTGTTTTTTGGGGGGCGGGGAGGAGGGAAATTAAGTTTTGGAGTATTGGCTTATCAGATGACTCAAACCTTATCCCACGTTTGGTTCTGTCCTTCTAGTTCAACTGCACAAAGCTGAAGATGACGCTAACAACATACTGGTACGTATTAATGTCCAGCTCTTGTTCAGCTCGAAATCTGATAAGAACCATTATTTATACTCTGCTTGACTACATATTTTGCTCTTTCCTTGCTTGGTCCTAGTTCCCAACAAGCTACTTGTGTGTATTCATAGAAATGTGGAACTGTCTAGTGGTCATTTGGTTCATCAAGTCAGTGCAAGTTTGTAAATATTACCGAGAACAAAAGGAAGCCTCCTAAGCCCTTTCAAAACAGTTCCTGAGATGGAGTCTTGGTTACTGACCATCTGATGAGCAACTCTTCAAAAGTGCATCCTCTGTACTACACTGGTGTTGCTCGCCTTGATTTTCTGTGCTCCGTATTGTGAACTGAATCCAAACGCAAATTTTGAGGCAGAATTTCTGTCAATTCAACTATGGCTAAAACCAGAACACCAAAATTCAGGACAAGCAGAACGTTTTGGGTTCAGTCCAATGCTTCTTCGTTCAGGTTATTTTGACCTTGCCCAGTATTACATCTCTGTAATGGCAAATCAAGGGTTCCAGTCTCACTATAGGACTTGCATTAATGTGAATGTGGCTCCCTTTGTATGTTCATGGTTTCATAGACCGTTCAAAAATCTAATAGTGGAGAGGAAAAGGATGTTCCTAAAATGTTGAGTGTGCATCTTCAGGCTCCTGTACCTCCTCCCTGATGGTGGTAAAGAGAAGACATATCCCTGATGGGGAGGGACCTTAATGATGGATGCCAACTTCTTCAGATGTCTCACTACAGGACTTGTCATAGTATAATGTAAAATTGAGTGTGTCTCTTTGCATTCATTGAGAGTGTTTTTATGAAGAATGGAGGTTCATCTTGTGAGTATTCATTCTGCATTCAACGCCATTCAAGCAAGCCAGGATGTTTTTATATAGTCTAAACCTCGTGTTTACTTCTGAAACAAGGAACTATAATTCAAATGGAATTCACCAACTGGAATCTTCATGCCTGTGGGGTATATGAAAGGAAATGTTGCCCTTGATCAGTTGTGTGCTGTAATTAGTTATGAAAGTCATGAAATTAGTGCATTGGTATAACGGTAAAAATTCAGACTAATCCTCCAATCAGAAACCACCATTCAGTGTGTGTGTGTGTGTGTATGCGAATGTATTATTGCAGATATATACTCACTAGCCACTTTATCAGGAACAGGAGTGGAACCCAGTGTGGTCTTCTGCTGCTGCAGCCCATCCACTTCAAGGTTTGACGTGTTGTGCATTCAGAGATGCTCTTCTGAACACCACTGTTATTTGTGTTATTGTCACTTTCCTGTCAGCTTGAACCAGTCTGGCCATTCTCCTATTCTCATTAACAAGGCATTTTTGCCCATAGAATTGCCACTCACTGGATGACTTTTTTTTTTGTTTTTGCAACATTCTCTTTGAAATCTGGAGACTGTTGAGTGTTCAAATCCCAGGAGATTAGCAGTTTCTGAGATACTCAAGCCACTGCATCTGGCACCAATAATCATTCAGTGGTCAAAGTCGCTTGGATCACACTTCTTTCCCATTCTGATGTTTGAACTGAACCTCTTGACCATGTCTGCATGCTTTTATGCGATGAGTTGCTGCTGCATGATTGTCTGATTAGATATTTGCATTAGTGAGCAGGTGTACTTAATAAAGTGAGCACTGATTTTATAATTAGCAAAGCTGGAAGATTCCAATACATAAGTGTAAGTACTTTATTTCTTCACACAATAATTATAACATGGAATGGTAATTTGGCACAACCTGTATCCATGCTTGTGATTAACCTCCACATCACCGGTTGGCATAAACCTTTACCTGCTTCCAAGGGCACCACCAAAATATCTCATTAAATTCTTAAGATTTTTGTATTTACTGTTTATCCGACCAGAAGGATATTCAATGGCAAGTGGTTTCTTTAAAGACTAGGAGGTTATATCCAGGAGGTGAAAATAAACTGGTACAAATTAGAAACTGGTTGAAACCTTCAATACAAATGGAACAATAGGGGATATTTGTTGGTGTAAGTATATGGGGCGGCATGGTAGTGTAGTGGTTAGCACAACGCTTTACAGTGCCAATCACCTGGGTTCAATTCTGGCTGCCGCCTGTAATGAACTCTCCCGTAATACACTCGCCTTGTGACCGCGTGGGTTTCCTCCCACAGTCCAAAGGTGTATTGGTTGGTAGGTTAACTGGTCATTGTAAATTGTACCATGGTTAGGCTAGGATTAAATCGGGTGATTGCTGGGTGGCGTGGTTCAAAGGGCCAGAAGAGCCTATTCTGTGCAGTATCTCAATATAAAAATAAATAAATATTTCCCCCCTTCCTGTCACGAAGTGGAGTCCAACCTCCCAAAGGAAGCTGGCTGCAGGGTTTAAACTGTATGAAATTCCTTGTTAAGCCATAGTTTATAGATGAAAGGCTAGGCTTGAGTGTTGGGATGTCATATAAAATATCTCATTATCCTGAGTTCAAGTAAGAGCAATCTTGTCAAAAGTTTTATCTTCTACTTTTTTTTTGGGGGGGGCAGATCATGTGGGTATTGCCAACAATGCCTGTATCTATTGCCTATCGTAGTTGATCTTGAAGGGTGTAGGTGAACATCACCAGGACTGTGGCATTTCAAGGTGAAAGTGCTCCCATAGTGCGTTTGGGTGAGAATTTCCAAGATCCACAGCAGACAATGATGAAGGAACTTGAGAAGGGTGTGAGACCTAAAAGGGGAAACTCGAAGGCGGTTGTCCTTGGAGGTAGACAACAAGGTTTTGGGAGTTACTATCAGAGTAGCCTTGGAGAGGAACTATGGTCCATTTAGTATTGGTACACTCTGCTGACATGGTTCAGGGTGTCTCATGGTGTATGGCTTCTTGATTATTGTTGGAGATGTACTCATCCTGGAGAGTGAAAATTTTCTGTTGTAATCATGGCCTTTTAGCTCACCACATCTATACTGACCGTAATGCCAATCTAACTCTTACACATGGTTCATATCACTCTACTCCCTGGCTGTTCATGTGTCTCTCTGAACCCACGTCAAGTATCGCTATCATATCTGCTTCTACCACCTACCTTGATAGGATATTCCAGGCACCATTAGGTGGATGGGGTTGGGGGGTGGAGGAAAATGCTTTCCCCAATTCTTTAAACTTTCCCCCTCCGACTTTCAACCTGTGCCCACAGGAGTTTGACAATTCCACCCTGAACTGGTTCCACAACCACGGACTCACTTTCAAGGACTCAACAGCTCGTGTTCTCAGTTATTTATTTATTTATGTATGTACATTTCTACAGTTTGTCTTTTACACATTGGTTGTTTCAGTCTGTTTGTGTAGTTTCTCATTGATTCCATTGTATTTCTTTGTTCTTTTGCGTATGTTTGGAAGAAAGCAAATCTCAAGGTAGTATATTTGACATGTATGCACTTTGATTATTTAGTTTGAACTAGATTGAATGAAATAGTGCTGCACTATGCAATATTTCAGTTTTGAATGATCACATGCTATTTACGATCTGGTACTCGTGTGAACATTGGACCGTTGATTAAGCGAGTGAGGCCAACCATCAATAACATTCTGCTTTGTCCCTTTTTGTATTGGCAGCAGAATTCTGGTGCTGAGCAAACCTGAAGTACCAAGGCCCAGACAAACTCTGGTGTGATGAAGATTATATACAGATGATTCACACTAAAGAACTACTGTCCTTTTCATAAAAATAAATAAGCTGTGCACTTTGAAGCATGATTAAAGTAACCTCCGAGGTGGAGGATGTTGTGGCACAAATGTTGTGTTCAGTCTGATGTTTTTCTTTCAATGGTACCGTATCTGTGTACTTGACTTTGTGTTTGCTGACTATCAGAGGTCTGCAAATGGCTGGCAAGAGGTAGGAATATGAGCTTTGCTAACAAGAGTCATACAGCACAGAAACAGGCCCTTCAGCCCATCTAGTCCAGGCTGAACTGTTATCCGGCCTAGTCCCTTCCACCTGCATTTGGACCATAGCCCGCTATACCAACCAAACTTAACTGTTGAAATTGGACCTGAATCCACCGATTCTGCTGACAGCACCTGTCCCAAGTATGCCTTCTCTGCCACTTGCCCCATACCCCTCCCGTGGCACTTCACCCTCACCATTCCCAACAGCTTTTGCTCCTGCCAGATTTACAAGCTCGCTCTCCCCTCCACATTGACAAATTAGATTATGAGGACACTCAGTCCTCGTTTATTGTCATTTCAAAATGCATGCATTAAAAATGATACAACGTTCCTCCAGAATGATATCACAAGAAAAACACAGGACAAACCAAGGCTAATACTTACAAAACCACATAATTATAACATATAGTTACAACAGTGCAAAGCAATACCATAATTTGATAAAGAGCAGACCGTGGGCGAGATAAAAAAAAGTCTCAAAATCTCAATAGCTTCATCATTTCACGCAGGTGGCAGAAGGGAGAAACTCTCCCTGCCATGAACCTCCAAGCGCCGCAAACTTGTCGATGCAGCACCATTGGAAGCACTCGACCGCAGCAGGCTCTGAGTCCGTCTGAAAACTTCGAGCCTCCGACCAGCCCCTCCAACACAGCCTCTCTGAGCACCATCCTCTGCCGAGCACTTCGACCCCGCCCCAGCCACCGAGCAACAAGCAAAGCTGAGGACTCGGGGCCTTCCCCTCTGGAGATTCTGGATCACACAGTAGCAGCAGCAGCGAAGCAGGCATTTCAAAAGTTTCACCAGATGTTCCTCTGTGCTCTCACATCCATCTCCGTCAAATCAGGATTGTGCACGACACCCTACTTGACAAATAACAGACATCACCACCGGAGTAGCTGCTGTGAGCCGCGTTGCGCCGCCATCTTTTCCTCCCTCATGCTACAGACACCCTATCTATATATAAAGTATGTGCCTATGACTTATACACAATACTGAATATGCTGGATGAGATTGCAGCCTCCAGTGATTAATACATTTGTAGACACTAGTTAACACTAGAGTCCACACACTCTAGCTTAAGTTATTGTTGTCTTCTACTAGGGCCACCTGTGATTCATTGGTTTCACCAGGTCATTGCTAAATATTTAAGGATTCATCAGAAACAGGTTTATTATCACCAACATAAGACCAGAAGACATAGGAGCAGAATTAGGCCATTTGGCCCATTGAGTTTGCTCTGCCATTCCATCATGGCTGATCCTTTTTTTTTCCCCTTCCTCAGCCCCACACCCTGGCTTTCTTCTAGTAACCTTTGATGCTGTGGCCAATCAAGAATCTCTGCCTTAAATGCACCCAATGTCCTGGCCTTCACGGCCGCCTGTGGTAACAAATTCCACAAGTTCACCACTCTGTGCCTAAAGAAATTAATCTGCATCTCTGCTTTAAGTAGATGCCCCTCTATTCTGAGGCTGTGCTACCTTGTCGTAGACACTGTCACCACATCTACTCTGTTTAGGTCTTTTAACATCCAAAATGTTTCAATTAGGCCCCTCCCCCTGCCCCATCCTTCTAAATTCCAGTGAGTACAGGCCAGGAGCCAATAAATGTTCCCATATGATAACCTTTTCATTCCCGGAATCATCCTTGTGAACTGCCTCTGGACCCTCTTCAATGCCAGCACATCTTAGATGAGGAGCCCAAAGCTGTTCATAATACTCAAGGTGAGGCCTCACCAATGTCTTATAAAGCCTCAAACCACATCCCTGTTCTTATATTTTAGACCTCATGAAATGAATGCTAAAATTGCATTTGTTTTCCTCACCACCAACTCAACCTGCAAGTTAGTCTTAGGGTTCTGCACAAGAACCCCCTAAGTCCTTTTGCACCTCAGATTTTTGGATCTTCTCCCTGTTCTACCAAAGTGCATGACCATGCATTTTCCAACATTGTATTTAATTTGCCACTTTCTTGCTCATTCTAATCTGTCTTAGTCCTGCAGCCTTCCTGTTTCCTCAACACTACCTGTCACTCCACCAATCTTTGTATCATCTGCAAACTTGGCAACAACGCTGTCTATTCCATCATCTAAATCATTGATTATACAGCATAAAAGAAGCGGTCCCAACACTGACCCCTGCGGAACACCACTAGTCACTTGCAGCCAACCAGACAAGGATCCTTTTATTTCCTCCCACCAATTACTCAATGCTTTAACCATGCTAGTAACTTCCCTGTAATACCATGGATTCTTAACTTGGTAAATAGTCTCATGTGTGGCATCTTATCAAAGGCCTGAAAATCCAAATTTACAACATCTATCTTCTGTGTCACCAAGTAGGCTGAGTGGTCTATAATTTCCTTTCTGCTGCCTCCCTCCTCAAAGAATGGAGTAACATTTGCAATTTTCCAATCCTCTGGAACCAGGCCAGAGTCCAATGATTCTTAAAAGGTCATTACTAATGCTTCCATAATCTCTACCACAACCTCTTTCAGAACCCTGGGGTGTAGTTCATCTGGTCTGGGTGACTTGTGTACCTTTCAGTCTTTCAGCTTTTTGAGCACCTTCTTCCGTGTAAGACCCACCCAGCCAACACACTTTTCGTCCCTCTTCCCTTCGGGAGAAGGCTCAGGAGCTTGAGGACTCGTACGGCCAGATTTGGGAACAGCTTCTTTCCAACTGTGATAAGACTGCTGAACGGATCCTGACCCGGATCTGGGCCGTACCCTCCAAATATCCGGACCTGCCTCTCGGTTTTTTTTTGCACTACCTTACTTTCCATTTTTCTATTTATGATTTATAATTTAAATTTTTATATTTACTAATTTTAATATTTAATATTTGTAATCCAGGGAGCGGGAAGCGCAGAATCAAATATCGCTGTGATGATTGTACGTTCTAGTATCAATTGGTTGGCGACAATAAAGTATGAAGTAAAGTAACTCACCTCTCTTCCCTCATCATCTGGTACACTGCTAGTGTCTTCTGTAGTGAAGACTAATGCAAAATACTCATTTAGTTTTCTGCCATCTCCTTGTCCCCTGCTATTATTTCTGTGGGCTCATTTTCTAGCAGTCTTATCTCTCTTACTTTTTGTATATTCGAGAAAGCTTTTTCTAGCCACCTTGATATTGTTTGCCAGCTTGATTTCATCTTTCATCTTTTCCCTCCTAGTGGTTCTTTTAGTTGCTCTCTGTAGGTTTTTAAAAGCTTCCCAGTCCTCCTCCTTCCCACGATTTTTTGCTTTGTTGTATGCCCTCTCTTTTGCTTTTACATTAGCTTTGACTTCTCTTGTCAGCCACGGTTGTACTATTTTGCCATTTGAGTGCTTATTTGTTTTTGGAATACAAATATCCGACACCTTCCCGGTTTTCCTCAGAAACTCAAGCCATTGCTGCACTGCTGTCACCCCTGCCAGCATCTCCTTCCGATTTAATTTGGCCAACTCCTCTCTCAAACCACTGTAATTTCCTTTATTCAACTGAAATACTGCTGTGTGACACCTTACTTTCTCCCTATCAAGTTTCAAGTTGAACTCAATCATATTGTGATCACTGTCCCCTAGGGATACTTTTATCTAAAGCTCCCTAATCGCTACCATTTCAACACATAACACCCAATCCAGAATAGCTGAACCAAAGTAGATTCAAGGGCAAGTGCTCTAAAAAGCCATCTCGTAGGCATTCAACAAGCTCACTCTCTTGAGATCCATTGTCAATCTGATTTTCCCAATCTTTCTGTCCCTATGTGTTAAAATCTATGACTATCATAACATTGCTCTTTTGAGATGCCTTTTCTATCTCCTGTTGTAATCTGCAGTCCACGTCCCAGCTACGTCAGACTTGACTTTCTCTCTATCAAATTTCAAGTTGAACTCAATCATATTGTGATCACTGCCATGAAGTGTATAAGTCGTGGAGTTTGATGTTTTGCTTCAGCAGTACAGTGCAGGCATAATGAAAAATGAGGTTACACTAATAAAAATAAATTAAGTAGTGCAAAAGGGGAATAATGATGTGTTCATGAGATCATGGATTGTTCTGAAATCTGATACAAGAGGGGAAAAAGCTGTTCCTAAAGTGTTGAGTGTGGGTCTTCAGGATCCTGTACCACCTCCCTGATGGTAGTAATGAGAAGTGGGCATGTCCTGGATGGTGAGGGTGCTTAATGATGGATGCTGCTTTCTTGAGGCACTGCCTTTTGAAGACACCCTCGATGGTGGTTTGGGGGGGGGCTTGACCCATGATGGAACTGGATGGGTACAGCCCTCTGCAACCTCTTACGATACTGCGCTTTGGCACGTCCATGTCAGATGGTGATGCTCTCGATGGAACATCTGTAGAAATTTACTAGCGTTTTTGCTGCCATAGTAAATCTCGTAATCAAGTGGTAATGCAGCATTGTTTGTCTTGTTACTGAGTTGGTGGCGATCTGCAGTAGCAAGCGTACTGATGGAAAAGCTGTCAGCACGCCAATTGGCAGAATCAGTCAGGTTTAATATCGCTGGCATATGTGGTGAAATTTGTTTTGTGGCTGCAGTGCAGTGCAATACATAATAAAAAGAAACTATAAATTACAGTATGTACACCCAATAAGATGTATGGGAGTAGAAATTGAATGAATGGAAGGCCTGCATTTCTGGAGCACTGACCGTAATTGGGATGTTCTGAACCACCTTACGGGCAATATAATGAGATAGAAGTGAAGTGAAGTCATCGTTTGGCAAAACAGCAGGATCCCACAAGCAGCAATGTGATTCTTTGACTTGAGAGTTAAATATTGGCCAAAGCACCAGGATAAATCACTTGCACATGCTGGAATGAATGTCTGATAAACACCTGAGGAGTGGCCTCAGTTGGAAACAAAATCTCTGGTGGAGTTCTTCACTGTGTTTCTGTCTCTGGAATGGGAGTGTATCAACATTTCTGCTGATCTTAGAGTTTATTTTAGAATTTTTTTTCTCTGTGAAACTACTGGGTTGTCATTAAAAACCTACCCAGTTTATTAAAGTCCATCACCAAAAGGAAATCTGCCACCCCTGCTCAGAATGGTCTACAAGTAACTCTAGCTGCCAGCAATGTCATTGCCTCTTGACCGTCTCTGAAATGGACATGTTAGTCACAACTTGCATCAACAAAAGTATGAATGGTGAGTGAGGAATTTCTTTAGCCAGTGACTGGTGAATCTGTGGAATTCTTTGCCACAGGCAGCTGTAGAGGCTAAGTCTTTATGTCTTTTTAAGGCAGAGATTGATAGATTCTTGATTTGTCAGCACATGAAGGGATGTGGGGAGAAGGGAGGAGATTGGGGCTGAGAGGAAAATTGGATCAGCCATGATGAAATGGCAGAGCAACTCGATTGGCCAAATGGCCTAATTCTGCTCCTATATCTTATGGTCTTTGGCTTCTTATGAAGTAACCTTAAAGAGCAGCATCTCAACTTCCACTGGAGCACATTACAACACTCAAAACTTAATCATTTCAAGTAAGCAAGATCATATTTCTATGATCTCTGTTGACTGCCGTATTTTAAGTATTTGCTACTAGCCGTCACATGCCAGTGATAATAAACCTGATTCAGATTACTCTTATCTCAGATGCTCCCTCTAATATCTCCACTGCTCCCAGTGTCTACAGCTTAAAACACACTTGTTAGTTCACTTTTGCAAAACTTGATCAGAAGCATTCACTAATACTGCCTGACTGGTCGGGCTCTTCCAGAATTTCCTGTTGGGGTTGGCAGCATCTTAAGTGCATTGGCCCCAGATTCACTTCTTGACAATAAGTTCAAAAGACTACAGGCCCCAAAATTAACAGCGAGAAGCGCGCCTTGCGTCAGCACAGGTTGGCGGCAATGTCGTGAAGGGTGGTGCGGTGCATCAGTGACCAGTTGAAGGAGACGCTGGCAAGATGGTTGCTGTGATTACGGGTGTTGTTGGGGTTTTATTCCCTCCGTTTTGTATTTGTTTTAAATGACAGGACCACCAGTGGTCAATCATGAACAGGTAAGCATTCACCCTCTCAACCGCGGTGCTGAGGCAGGTAATCCCGGGCTAATTTGTTTAAATGTTGTTATCGTGGGCCGTGCGACTGCGTCAATATCCGCTCTGACGTCCGTAGGCCTTGACGTCAAGCCACGGGCTTGATTGACGACGATGCTCGACCAATCAACTAGAGAATACTGAGCCGCTCCGGCAGGCTGCAACCAGTCATCAGGTGGAGGAGGCGGGTCCAATTCCCTGGGTGAGGATGCCCAGGTGGGCAGCCACGTAGTGAGATCTCGGCGACAGGTAGCAGTGGGTGCAGGGTGAGGTCAGTGATCGCGCCATCGGGAAAAGGAGCACGATTGGGGAAAAACAATCACTTACCTATTTTGAGATACAAGAAAAGAGTAGGGCCTTTGCTATCAAGATAACTGATGTAGAGCGCAAACGACTAATTGAGGTAACTTTTGCTTTAAGTTATATTTCCATACATTGTGGCGATAATCATAAGAAAACTCTGCGATATATACACAGTTAATTGTTCTCGGTAGAGGTGTTAAGCGATGCGAGAGGTTGCTGATCTCTGACTGATTCAGATGCTGGAATCTAGAACAGCTGATAGAGTTCAGAGGGTTAGGCCATCTCCAAAGGGGGAAGTGAACGGTTGACATTTCAGATCCGGACCCAGTCCAGTGAAGGGTCTCAAACTGAAATGCCGACTATCCATTTGCCTCTCAAGGATGGCCGCTGACCTACCAACTTGTACTAGTTTGTCGAGAGTATGTAGGTGGCAGGTAAAGAGAATTTCGCCCAGTGTCTATATTGTCCAATTTAATCTCACTGTTAAGAATTTAATCTGTAGTCTTGGATATTACAACTTTCTGAGTGCACATCTAAATACTTTTAATGTGAGCATTTCTCAGTCAGCCATCCTTTCTGACATTGTTATATCGTTATATCATCGTCTGATGTAAATTTCTCATCTTTAACCTTTGTACGAATTATCTGAAAACCATATAATTGGAGAATTACAGGATCATGGAATTATTCAGGAAGCAAACAGCTTCTTTGGCTGAACTCGTCCATGATGACTATAGTGCCCTCCTGAGCTAGTCCCATTTGCTTGTGTTTGGCCCATTTCTCACAAAATCTTTCCTACCCATATACCTATTTAAGTGTCTTTTAAACTTTGTAGTTGTACCTGCCTCTACAGCTTCCTTCGACAGCTTACTCTATGTACTCACCACTGTCTATAACCCTTGAGTTCCTTTTAAATCTTTTCTCTCTCACATAAGCCTGTGTTCTGTAGTTTTAGGCTCCTCCACAGTGGGGAAAGAGCTGCCAGCATTCACCTTATTTATGTCCCCCATGACTTTATATCTTATGTCAGCCTCGAATGCTGCAAGGTGAAATGAACGAATGACACCTGTTAAACTCCCCTCAACATGTCTTTTACATTTTAACTCACCATGGGCAATAGAAAAGTCACTGGTGCAAACAATGCAGCGAGCAACACTGTCATGATTTTTGAGGTTGACCGTAAAGCCCACCCACAGAGAAAACTGATAGGTCTACTTAGCAGGGGTCCCCAACCTTTTTTGCGCTGCAGACCAGTTTAATATAGATGGTAAGTCAACTATAAGTTACTTATAAGTGGCTAATGCACTCAATTTCATTTCTAAAAGGGTTTATGTAACAAATTTAATATTAAACACACAGCGCATATTTTCCTCGTACGTACATATAAAATCATTGCAACACACCAATACTGCTGATCAGTGGGAGCTCTTGGCTTGTTTTCCTGCAGCAAGACCGTGCCATCGAAGGGTGATGGGAGACAGCGATACTCGAAGGGGGTTCCTTATGTCCAGTCTATTCCGCAATTTAGTTTTCGTTGCATTCATTGCAGAAAACCCTGCTTTGCTGAGATATGTTGGAAACGGAAGCAATGTTTTCAGTGCTTTCGTGGCTATCTCAGGATATTCAGCCTTGACTTTGATCCAGAATGCCAGCAAAGATGTTATGTCAAGCATACTTTTCAGCCTGTCGTCATTTGCAAGCTCGAGGAGTTGATCTTCTTCCCACGCTGACATGGATGACGCGTGCGTAATGACCTCGCGTGCGTTCAAGTTCAACAGTGCGTGACAGGGAATGAGGGAAGGTGCAGCTGACTCATAAGAGTTTCATATTGCCAAATCATATAGCTTCCTCGCGGCCCGGTGGTTGGGGACCACTCTAAGCACGAAGAGACCAATCAGGATGCTCGCTCTCCCTCTCAAAAAAATTGATTTCCGGGATATTGTATATAATTTCCGGGCGTCAGGGAGCCGCTATTAATATGTGGGAGGTGGGAAGTCTGCTGTTGTAATCTTAGATAAACTTCTTCACGGTCTACTTAACCATCAATTTTGATTTCATCTGCAAACTTATTAACCATGTCAATTACATTTGTGTGCAAAATGTTAATATTAATGATGAACAGTGGGCCTAGCACCAATCTCTGCTGCATAGCTCTGGTCACAGATCTTTAATCTGAAAAACACCTTACCACTGCCCCTGACTCCTTCCATCAAACCAGTTTTGTATCCAAATGGCTAGTTCATCCTTAACTTTCTGGGTTAACCTACTATGTGTAACTTTGTCAAAGGCCTTGGTAAAGTGCATGTGGACATTGTCCACCTCTATAAATTGTGTTTGAACTTCTGCTGAGAAAAATTGATCTTTCTTCTTACTATTTTCTTCCCCTTTTAAAAAAATTTGCATGCCTAGGTGGAGTTTTTATTCAAATTCATAAATGTGATAAGTGTATTACTGACATAGTCATACTGATTTCCTATCAGATTACCTTTGGACTGTGCAGCCTGCTAGATCACTTCAGAAAGTGGTTAAGAGTCAAATAAGGCAATAGATTTAATTTCCCCAAGGAAGTGGTGAACCAAGTGGATTTTTAAAACAATTCTACAATTTCATGATTAGTCCTACTGGTGCTAGTCTTTTAATTACAGATTTATTTGCCTAATTGAAATTAAATTCCGTAGCTGCTGTGCTGCAGATTGAATTTATGTTTATTAATACTCCAGTCAGTACATTATGGAATTACTACCCTACCATTCTAATCTGTATACTGGTTAGCTGTGATCTAGCAATTGGATCATGATATAGAAAGAGATGAAATTGTTCATTTTGGCCAGAAAAAAAGGATAAATAAAGAAGCATTTTTTATCCAAATAATTTTGGGTTGGGAGATTTAGAGATGCAGTGGGAGCTGAGTGTTGGAAAAAGCTAGTGTGTAGGTACTACAAGAAGAGTTAACATTATGCTATCATTAATTGCATGGGAATTGAATACAAAAATATGCAGATTAATCTTCAGTCACATGTAGGACATCGGATGGATTACAGTGTATAGTATTTCTTAATGAATAATGTTAATACTTCCTTTAGAAGTAGTTCAGAGAAGGTTTTTTTTTCACTAATACCTGGACTAGGCAAGGTTGATGAAGGGTTGAACAGTTAGGCATGTTACTTGAGTTGTTTAGAAGAATTCAAGATTTATTTATTATCAAAGAATGTATAAATTATACATCCTTTAAATTTGCTTGCTCACAGGTAGCCAGAAAGCAAGAAATCAGAAAGAAACTAATTTAAAAGAAAAATAAAGAATAAAAAAAAGTCTAACACTCCATGTGCAAGAGAAGGAAAAAAAATCAAATCATGCTAACAATTGAAGCGAACAATAGCATTTCAAACCAAAATTGAGTCCTCAGATCTGATCCCCGGAGCAGCCCAGAGTAGGCCCAAAGCCTTACTTATCAGTTCTCATGCTAACGGGCACGGAGCGCAGCAGTTGGGGCAGTCTTCATAGCCTCAGTGCCGTGGAGATGACCATCGCAGAGATGAGCAAACTCGACTCGCGTCCCAAACGACACCCTGTCTTTTCAGTCTATCTGTGCTGGTGTTCAAATTGACCCAACAATGGAACAGCAATAGGCCCTGCGCCCTGGAGAGAAGAGTGAACATCACAGAGAGCTAGCGAAAGTGGCTCTTGCCTCTGATCTGGATAATTTTTCTCAATGAATGAATGAACAAGTATAATTTTTGTGTGTTATTTGCTTATTTGAGTTCTCTTTATCTAGTTTTAAGACTTGCATGAAGATAGGATCACATTTTAGGTCTTATCTATGCAGAAATGAAAAAATTCTACAGGATTCACAAACTTTCTAACACCACAGTAATAGTCTGGTAGTACCAAAGTCCTAAGTATGCCAGGTTATTGGAGTTTTACTGCAATTGCATAAACTGAAAGGTCAGATGTATTGTTAATAGATAACGAAGACATTGTTACTGAATTTGTATTGGAGAGAGCTGGACAAATGATCTGTGAGGAAGGTCAAATCCTAGCACAGCTGGAGTGTTAACATTCAGCTTTTTTTCTGTATCGTTAGAAAGGTATTGTGTTTGAGGTTTGTAAGGCACTAGATGGAACTTTCAGAGATACTTCTGTGGTATATGCCATGTTTTGAATATTCAACAAGGACAGCATGTCATTGTCTGATCCAGTTTATATATTCACTGTCAGCAGATGATTTGATTTGCTACTTAAGCATTTTGTTGCCAAAGTGTCTGTGTTCTGTTCGGATTCTATTAAAGAACTGCTGATGTCCTTCGAGGCTGGTTAGTTATTTAAGACTGGAGTATAAAGTTAGTGTTGCGAGCTGGTGCAGGTTTCCCCCGCATTTTGAACATTCGCTTTACGAAACCTCGCTGTTACAAAAGACCTACATTAGTTACCTGTTTTCACTAACAGAAGGTGTTTTCACTGTTACGAAAAAAGGCAGCGCGCGCCCCGAGCCGCCATGCTCCTCCCCCGGAACTGCATTCTAGCAGGCATTGCTTAAACACATGCCTGTGAGCATCTGTGCTTTATCTCGATTTACTTTGAGCATCCGTAAGCAAGATGAGTTCTAAGGTATCGGAAAAGCCTTAAAGAGCTCGTAAAGGTGTTACACTTAGCTTAAAACTAGACATAATTAAGCATTTCGATCATGGTGAACGAAGTAAGGACAAAGTGAGTTTGGCTTGTGGAAGTTGACGAAGATGATGTTGAAGAGGTTTTGGCATCCCATGACCAGGAACTGATAGATGAAGAGCTGATGCAATTGGAAGAGGAAAGGATAGCAATCGAAACCGAATGCAGTAGCGAATGGACTGAAAGTGAAGTCGTCCAGGAACTGAACATGAAGCAACTGCGTGAGATTTTCACTGCAATGATTGCAGAAAAGTACGACTTTAATTTTGAAAGGGTACGTGGGTTTGGGGCATATTTGCGGGATGGTTTGAGTGCTTACAAAGAACTGTATGATAGAAAAATACGCGAGGCTAAGCGGTCAAGCATACTGTTGTTTTTCAAGCCTTCCACAGCAGACGACGAACTTCAACCTTCGACATCGAGGCAGGCAGACATAGAAGAAGATGACCTGCCTGCCCTGATGGAAACAGATGACAATGAGATGACATTCCAGTGTCCCACCACCCCAACCTCCAAGCCATGGACCGATACCAATCTGCAAAGCATGCAGTGGTGCAACGGTAGCCGGGGTGCACCTAGCACATCTTTAAGAAAAAAGCCGAAATAAACATGCTAATTAATTAGGTGCCGCCCGGCACGTAAATGTCGGCCCAGATCAGAGGCGATTTGGACTCTGAACTCTAGTTTTATACTAAGTGTTACTTGGTATGATTTGGCAGCTTCATAGCTTAAAGGTTACTGGAGAGAGTGTTTCTGCCGAGAGCGCTTGCGTGAGATTTTCGCTACGGTGGACATTGCGGCAATGATTGTAGAAAAGTATTTCTACTTTATATAGGCTGTGTATTTATCATATCATTCCTGCTTTTTCTATATGTTACTGTTATTTTAGGTTTTATGTGTTATTTGGCATGATTTGGTAGGTTATTTTTTTGGGTCTGCGAATGCTCACAAAATTTTCCCATATAAATAAATGGTAATTGCTTCTTCACTTTACGACATTCCGGCTTACGAACCGTTTCATAGGAACGCTCTACCTTCAGGTGGCGGGGTAAACCTGTATACTGAAGCGTCTGGATTGTCAGTGATGATTTATTTGATCATTGATGTCCTTTCTGGCTCTGACTTACTGTGATGCACACCCCATAGCAATGTTGTTGCTATTCAGCAACCTTCTGAAATGGCCTGGCAGGCCTTACAGTTTTCAGGATACCACCTTTCATGATCAGTTAATAATGGCCCATAAACACTGATCTTGATGGCCTACAGATGATTCATTGTCTTTGAAATGCATGGGAAGATAAAGTGCTGATTTTTTTTTGGTTTCAGAATAAAAATGTCTACTTGGCAGAGCAATGCACTGTGCTCAACCAATCTTGGATGCATTGAGGACACATAGTTGCTTTTTCTCAACATAATTGGAGCAAATATTTGCCATGGGAAGGTAAGATTTTAGGCCAATCCTGTGCACTAAAATTACAGTTGACTAATCTTTTCCATAGATGTTGCCTGTCCTGCTGAGTTCCTCCAGCATTTTGTGTGTGTTGCTTGGATTTCCAGCATCTGCAGATTTTCTCTTGTTTGCTTTGTGTACATGTTGGCCTGTTATCATTGCTTAAAACTAGTGTTCAGCTGCTAGAACCGGATTTTATAGTGGTGGATCTGACTTAATTAAATCATTTATAGTTTCAGTAGTCATTTGTCTCCAAGTCAAGTTTATTGTCATTTCGACCATAAGCTGCTGGTACAGTACACAGTAAAAATGAAACAACGTTCCTCCCTGGTGCTACATGAAGCAACACAAAACTACACTAGACTATGTGAGACAACACAAGGCTACACTAAACTACATAAAACAAACGTAAAAACTGCACTAGACTACAGACCTGCGCAGGACTGCATATATATCCAAGATAATATACACGATTATTTATATGATTTTTTTTCTGGTGGAAACATTTAGAATTTCATTCATTTCTTTGAAATAAGTTATGAAAACAACATTTGGATTTAATAACATTTTCTGGTGCATTATTACATTTATAATGAATACATCGGTGGGAACTTTCTCATCACAATGCCTAAATAAAATAAATTGCATATTTTCTCAAAACTTCAGGCATCCTACTGCTTTACAGTCTGAAGATGAAATATTGTTACATTTACAATGTCATGAACACTGAAGCCAGTTTGTACTTGGCAATCCCCCATCACTAGCAACAATATGATATTGACCAGGTTTTTGTACTGCTGGAGGTCAAGGAATAAAAATTTGCACTCAAGTGCAAATCTGGATTTTCCACCATGGCACGAACCTGCAATCATCTGACCCAGTCAAAAGTACTGCCAATTTAACTGCAATAATGCTTTAATATTTATCTCTAATCATGCATTAATGTGGTCAATTGAAGTTGAGATTCTTTAATTTAATGCATGGCTTGCATGTGGATACAGTGCCTTGTGAAAGTATTTGGCCCCCAGCCCTTGATTCACATAAATGAGTATTGCGACCAGGGATTTTGATTTAACTGAGAATATTTATTTGTGATTCACATGTTTTGCACAGTAGAGCCCCCCCCCCCCCGGGAAAATTGTAAAGTATGAAAAACTAAAAATTCAAAATCTGAAATGTCAGCAGAATAAAAGTATACATCCCCTTTTGCTCATTAATTAGTTGAACCACCTCTCGCAGCTATTACAGCCAGTAGATTTTTTGCATTCACTTCTGTTAGCTTTGCACAACATGATGGAGCAAAATTTACCCATTCCTTTTTGCAAAATTGCTCTAACTGTGCCAGGTTAGTTGGGGAGTGGTGATAGACAGTAATCTTGAGGTCTTGCCAGAGATGTTTGATTGAGTTTAGGTCAGGACTCTGACTGGGCCACTGAAGGACATCAGTTTTCTTCATTTGAAGCCACTCCATGGTTGCTCTGGCAGTGTGCTTTGGGTCGTTAATCTGCTGAAAGATGAACTTTTCCCCAGTTTAATCTTTCTGGCAGAGGCCAGTAGGTCTTTTATCCAGGATCTCTCTGTATTTAGCAGCATTCACCTTCCCATCAATATTGACCACATTTCCAGTCCCAGCTGCTGTAAAGCGTCCCCATAGCATGATGCGACATCCACCATACTTTACATTAAGGATGGTGGTAATGCGCAGTATTTCATTTCGCCACATGCACCACTTTATGTTGACGCCAAAATGTACCACTTTAGTCTCATCCGACTACAAGACCTTCTTCCACATCTTTACAGTGTCTTCTAAGTGATGCTTTGCAAAGTCTAATTCAGCCAGGGCTTCTTCCATGCCACTCTTCCATAAATACCCTTTTTGTCCAGGGCCTTGAGATCGTGGAGCCATGAAGTTCATCTCCATTTGCAGCCACTAACTTCTGCAGCTCACTCAGAGTGACTGTTGGCCTCACAGTACCCTTTCTTATAAGTGGCATTCTTCTCCAGTGACTAAGTTTAGAGGTGTGGCCTGACCGAGGTAATATGGCTGTGGTTTCATATTTTTCCACTTTTTCACAATGGACTGCACTGAGCTTCAAGGTATGTTCAATGCCTTTGAGATGGTTTTGTGCCCTTCCCCAGATTTGTGCTTCTCTATTATCATTTCCCTTACTCATCTTGAATGTTCTTTCGTCTTCATTGTGGCTTTGGTATGTTGAAAATCTATCAAACTGTTGGACTTTACAGAGAGGGAGGGTGGTATTTATTCTTATGAATTCATTGAAGACAAGTGATCTTCCACTTTTCTACATCAGTAAATTGGATGAGTTGGTAAGATAATACCCAGTATTTCATCTGAGGAAAGTTAGCATGTTAATTACAAAGGGGATGAATACTTTTTCCACCTCACAGTTTTGGTTTATAATTTTTATTAAGCTGTTGACAGGGATCAGAATTTATCTTTCAATTTGACATGATGCACAATGTTTAGTAGACTAGCTCAACAATTGTACTTGAATATACTGTATTTTAAATTTGGCAAATGAGACAGTAAAATGAGAAAATATTTGTGGGGGATGAGTACTTTTTAAAATCTCTGTATTTATCCTTGCACTTATTAACCTTGGAGCAATCCCCTCAGCTTTCTGATTTCTACTGTGGGAAGAACTTGCTTTTGCATAGTTAAGCGGTAATCTGTTATATATGGGTGTGGGGGATCGATATTAAAATCTTACAGCACTCATTTTAACTAATAACTTTACTGTTTTTTAGGTTCTGTGTTTCCTGCTTATTTCCTGCTTCGTGGCATTTCAGTTTATCCCCTTCAGCGTGCCCTCGGCCTCTCAACACGACCTATCGCCAGTTGACAGCTGTTGCATTACTTACTGTTTTAATCTCTCTATTATACATTTTGCTGGTATTGGACAGGAGTCGATGGGGACGTTTCTACCAGGACAAAGGAGATAGGTAGTGTATGGAACAGCTGTTTTCTTTTCCCCTTTTAAACTACTACTCAGCCTGGGTTCCAATACTGTTTTATCTTTCTTGCATCCCAATGTAAAAAATTGCACTTGCTGAATGCTGCCCAAACCCTTCTGAATCCACCCTTCTCGACATTCCCCACTTGTATTGTCCTCGAGTCATTAATATCTAAACTTCAAAGAAGGTCCTGCAATTTTGTATCAGAGCTCAACAATAGCTTCTTAAGAGAGTTTGACAGTGGTAACAAATGTTACACAGATCTCAGTCTGAAGCATCAACTGTCCATTTCCCTCCCTAGATGCTGCCTGACACATTGAGTTCCTCCAGCGTTTGTGTGTTGGTTTGACAGTATTGAACATCTCTTCATGACAGCTATATATTACAAGATTTATTGACTTTTCAAAAGATGTATGAATTTGGATGTGATTGAAAGTGTTTGGCATGAGCTTGAGCTTCTGCTGGCTGTTAATTTAAAGCCCAGCTGTGAAAATGTTGGAATAATTGAGAATAGAAGTGGTGAATACTGTGTTGCTTGAACATATGATCCAGAATGTTTGTGCATTCCCAGAACTGCATTTCTTTTCCATTTTAATGCTTTTTTATCATTGGTTTCAGGACTAGAGAAGTTATGCCGCTCGGCTCATCGAGTCTGCTCACCATTCCGTTATGACTCTGTATATTACTCCAGTTATATAACCATTTGAGCTCTGTTTCAGTCTCATGCATATTACTAATTTTAACTACTGTATCACTGGCATTCATGCCTTCCTCAAAATGAAGTCCCATACTTTATAATTCACATCTTGAAACCTCTTTGTCCAATTTTTGGTTATTTATCCTTGTATCTTTTTATGTCAATCAATATTAAATATTGTCACCTTTAACTGCTGTAAAGCCTCTTGGGCATTGTGCCACTGTTGTTGATATTGTCTTGCAGATATTTAACCAGATTGATAGATATGGAGGCCACTGATGTAAAGAATCCTTACTTAAACTATGGTATAGTGATAGACTGTGGAAGTAGTGGCTCGAGGCTCTTTGTGTACTGCTGGCCAAGACACAATGGGAATCCGCATGATCTACTCGATATCAAACAGATGAGGGGCACGAACAGACTGCCTGTGGTGATGAAGATAAAGCCAGGTGGGATTTGTCTTCTTAACTCTGCTTTTGAACTTTCAATATGGAAGATTTTGTAAAAGTACTGAGGAAGTTGACATGAATTAACACACAGAATTTGTTTAGGATTTGCAGTTTTTAAATCTGTATGTAAAGATGTCCTGATAAATGGGAAAACAGACTTTCTCTTAAGTGGATGGTGAAAATCAAAAGCTGCAGTTACTAAAAATCAAAGATCACAATTAAAACGCTTGGCAGAAAATCTAGAAGTGAGGCCTGGTTCTGGATGAAAATTGAATTCAGATTCAGATTTATTTATCACATGTATATCAAAACATGTAATGAAAGGCCTCATTTGCGTTAATAACCAACGCACCTATGGATGTACTGGGGGGGCAGCTCACAAATGTTGTCACACATTCTGGCACCAACAGAGCACGCCTGCAATGGTCAGCAGAACAAAACAGAACATAACAAGCAACAAAACAATAACAGCTGGACTAGATGCTGATAGGACCCCAAACTCTAGGCCCAAACTCTCAGCGCACCGACTGATCACCCCCCCCACCATGATTGATCTGATCCCAGGACAGCCCAACATCCTTCATCGCCCATCCATATTCCTTCAAGTTTGGAGCAAAGGCCTTGAATCCGGGCATCCTTCATCACCTGTCCACATTGCTGGCCTTTGATCCCTATTTCTAAACTTTTAATTCCCCCACATGCCCGTCCCTATACACTAACCTGCCCATAATGCTCCTGTCTGTCCCCAGAGCCATTCCTAGGAACTAATAAAGACAACTAAGTCTGAGAAACAATCTCAATGGAGACCACAGCCTGGCATCATCTTAACTAGAAGATATGCGATTGCTGTTCAAGAAGACCCGGTGCAGTTGTAAAAGTCTACAATGGCCCTTGACTGCTTTAAACTTCTATAATTTTGGTTCAGCATCTGAAGCATTTAAGGAGAGCTAAATAAATGCATTAAAAAATGTAATACGTAGTGAGATGAAGCAGGAAGCTAATCATGAACACCAATATTGATCAATAGGTATACTGATTGGCCTATTGCAGTGCTGCAATGATTTAACAGAGCTTTCATTCACTTCCACACATAGAATGATACAACACCAAAAGAGGCAATGAAGGGTAATGTATGATTATTTTTCTAAGTTGACATATACCATTACATTCTCAAACTTTCTAAAAGCCCTGCACTGCATCATTTTTCATGATTAGATTTTAAATCTTTGCACTGTGCATGACAGCGTTTTAGCACCACATTATGGGTCTTCTGAACGCAAATATTCATGTACACTATAATGTAACAATACACGACGGGCCCATCCAAATTTGTGTTTGATTTTTGGATCTATGACAGTGATTAATGTACAGATTGACTGCTAACAATAGTTGGATGTTGAATGGGACTTGTGATAGAGCTTGGATCAAATGGTTTTTCACTGAAAACAATTCTTAAAATTACAAATTATTCATTAGTTATACATACAGAAGTTTATTTAACTTTCAACTTTTTTTGCAGGTATTTCAGAACTGGCATCAACACCAGAAAAAGCTAGTGATTACCTCGCACCTCTTCTGAATTTTGCTGCAGACCATATTCCTCATTCTAAACACCAAGAGACTCCTTTATACATCCTATGCACTGCAGGCATGAGGATTTTGCCTGAAAAGTAACTTTTACTTGTATTTAAATAAATCCATTATCCTGTTTGGGTGGTGTTGCAAATAGGAACCGAATTTAAATGGGTGAAGCAATATAATAATTGTTTAAAAGCATTTTTACCATTAGTTGATCTGTTAATGGTTTCTATTCCTCCCTGCTCATAAAAACACAGCTGTAAGAAATTGATATGAATTTTGCAATCTGTAACACAGTACTATAGGCAGTTTAAAAAAAACAGGTTGTATCCAATTTTTTAATACGTAGCTGAGCTGGAAAATTGGGTCAATTCTTCAGAAAGCACAGTGGCACTGGTAAGTGGTAAGGTTGTGTTTCACTAGAAGCATAACATTTCTGGAATAGGGCAACACCTAAAACACAAATAATGTTTATAGAAAACACGAGAAATTCTGCAGATGCTGGAAATCCAAAGTGACGCACACACATGCTGTAGGAACTCAACAGGTCAGGCAGCAATTCATGGAAATGAACAAACTGTCGACGTTTTGGGCCGAGACCCTTTATCAGGACTGGAGTTATAGAATCATGGGAATTTCCAGTTCTGAAGGAGGCCAGTTAGTTCATCATCCAAGGCAGCCCAAATTAGGGAGTAAAAGTCTGGTAAATATTACCCTTTTTTTTTAAAGGAATGTTTTGTAAGTATGGTGTACCTCCTGATGAGATAAACATAATGTCAGATAGATTGGAGGCCTGAGAGAAGCTGCCATTTGTCTGTGTTTGCATTGAGAAATGATGATAATGCAAATCTTGAAATTGAGGATTTATGCTGTGCACTTGATCCAGGGGATTTGAGTTAGGGCACAGATAAACTGCTGGAACAACTCAGCGTCCATGGAGGGAAAGAGTTTAATTGATATTTCAAGCTGATACCCTGCCGCAGTTGACTATCTCACCCTTTGAGCCTTCACACTTTATTGAAATTAAGACTAATTTCCTCAAAATCTGTCAACCACTGCTTTGAATTTATTTGATGATTTTACTCAACTCTCTCTGCAATGGATATTTTAAAAAATGTCTCAAAAAAGTCTCTTTTAATCCTAAATGACTGACCATTTACCCCGAGAGCCTATCTCCAACAGGGGCTGTTGCTTCTCCACAACTGCCTTATTTATTCCTCTCAGAACGACTCAGTGGAATCTCCTTTTCTATACACTAAATAAAATAGGTATGTAATCTGGAACCCTTCATACATAGTAGAGCAAACGTTAATTCATATCATAGTGTGCATACTGAGCAGGTTGATCTCAGGTTGGACAACAATGGAGATAATACAGAGAAGCCTACAGCCCAGTCTGTCACAGGTAAAGCCCTCCCCACCGTTGAGCACTTACAAGTAGAGCTGTCACAGGAAAGAAGCATCCATCATCAAAGACCCCCACCATCCAGGCCATTCACTCTTTTCAGTGCTGCCATCAGGAAGGAGGTACAGGACTACACTGCCAGGTTCAGGAACAGTTACTATCCCTCCACCATCAGGCTTTTGAACCAGAGGGGATAATGTCACCCACTGCAATATGGAACTGATTCCACAATCTATGGGCTCACTTTTAAGGACTCTACAGTTCTTGATATTTATTTATTTATTATTCCTTTTTTCCTTTCAGTATTTTGCGCATTGTTTGTTTGTCCGCCTTTGTTGTGTGGGATATTTCATTGATTCTGCTGTGTTTTTAATTACTGTGAATGCCCACAAGAAAATGAATCTCAGGATAGTTATATGGTGATAAATATGTACCTTGATAATAGATTTTCTGTGAACTTTGAATTTTCATCTGTATGTCTGTATTCAGTTGTTGAAGAAAAACATTCCCCTTTAAGCTGGAAAGCATTAGAACATAGAATATTGCAGCACAGTACAGGCCCTTCGGCCCACAACGTTGTACCGACCATGTTTTGCCCATTTCAGGTGCAGTTCAGTTTGAATTCAACTGTGATATCCTTACTGTCAAATCCCTTGCTGCTAATCAATGTCACATAGATCATTCACTTTTGACAGGGAGCTAGAGTTGACAGATTGTCTTGGCCAGTCTGAAGTATGTAATTAAGAGAATGCGGATGCACATTTGTGTTTCACACAATATGAACAAATATATTCAAAGTGTTGACCACTGACATTTTTGTTTGGCAGCCAGCAAAATGCAATACTTGAAGACCTCCGTACAGATATCCCACTTCACTATGATTTCCTGTTTGCAGACTCACATGCTGAGGTAATTTCAGGCAAACAGGAAGGTATGTATTCTGTGCTTTCTATAATTTTAAATCAGTCATCACTTACTTGACAAATGTATTCTGTGGGTATTGTGGATAGATATTAACAGGCAAATTGCAACACTGGCACTGAGTTTGGTGTTAAGAATGATACACTGGTTGAATAGTAACTCTGCTATTATATCAGACAATAAGTTAAAGATTAGGCTTAATACTTAAAAATTACTTTTGGCACTTAAGGATTTGAAAATATCTTGCATGCAAACAGAGTATGTTTAGACTATATTCACAAAGTATAACAAAATAAAACTTGTGTTCATATCTTCACTTTTTTTTTGTGATTCTGGAATCGTAAGTAATTAATATTCAGTCTTTCTGTGGTGAGTTGTGCTTTTAAATATTTCTCTTTCAAAAATCGTTTTAGGTGTGTATGCTTGGATTGGAATCAATTTTGTCCTGGGAAGATTTGACCACATCAGTGCTGGTAAAAATAAATTAATGTATTATAAGGGATAATATGATTAAATTTTTGCTGTGTGTATTTTGTACCTTGTTATTTATAGCTTATTTTGCACTAGTTATGTTCCAATTAATATAAGTCTTTGCTAGTCCTTAAGATCGATAAATTTATAATGTAGGAATGGCATCATTACAGTCACCTCACAACTCTAGTGACCTGGGTTCAATGTTATGTGTTGGTGGTTAGGTTAATTGGCCACTGTGAGTTGCCCCAAGTATAAGTGAATTGCAGATTCAAGAGAAATTCAATAGGAAGGGTGGGTGGAAGAAAAGTTAGTGCAAATGGGGTGCTTGTTGGTCAGTGTGGGCTCAGTGGGTGCTAGGATATGTTTCTTTGCTGTGTGACATTACAGATGTTTGGCATGTTCTGCTAGAAGAGAGTCAGGTTCTGCCTTTGCTTCTTGCCGCATCAGCTTGTTTGAAAATCTGAATTAAGTTAGATATTTTGTGCATGGTTTTGAGATTAAAATATAATTTATTTTCCTACAGAAAAGTGAGCTGTCAGATAATTGGGTGTATTTTGGAGATATATACAGTATATTATGTGTGGTATCTGATTGTCATTGGCAAAACCGGTATTTATTGCTCAGCCACATTTGCCCTTAAAGATAGTAGTGAACTGCAGTACCTCTTGGTGAAGTTACTCTCATTCTTTGTCAGTAATTCCTAGCACCCAGTATTGATAAAGGAACAGTGATATGATTCAGAGTTGGACGGTGAATGTGAATCTGCCAGTGGCGGTGTATTTTTGTACCTTCCATCTTTGTACTCTGTGGTAGTTATCATAACATTGGGAAGTGCTGCAGGAATTCCCGGACTTCTCAGCTTGCAGATCAAAAGCTTAAACATCTTCCAAGTGTTTGTAGGATGAATAAAATCCATTCTGATCATTGTGTACTATGTGCATTGTGTACTAGTGTAAAGCTAATATGATTGCTTAAAAAAAAGTTAAACTTGACCTTTTCTGAATTCACACAGGTGAAGATTCGATGGTGGAAGTCAACGTTCCTGGCACTGAAACCCAGGCGGCCATTGTCCGCAAGAGGACAACTGGTGTGCTGGATATGGGTGGAGTTTCCACTCAAATAGCCTATGAAGTCCCCAAAACTGTAAGCTTTGCCTCTTCACAACAGGTTATTATCTGTCCAACCTACTTTTATTTTGCATTTTTCTTTTTATTCTGTATTCCCCACCCTTTGGTCTTTAACTTTGTTATCGAAGCCTTGTCTTCACAACTTTGCATGTTGGTTAGGCCGTATCTCGCTGATACTTATGTGCATGCTCTGTGAAAACTAATGGATTATCTTTGATCTTGTATGTTGTGTTGGCTTGTTTTTCTTTTGAAATGGCTGTTCTATTTTTAAATTAACTTCTTGTGAATCAGACAAAATTTTGCACTATTTTACAGTAAGTGGAGAAGGTCTGATAGCAGGCTTGATGGCAGAATGAATGGGCCTTTGATATGGATGTGGGAAAGCAGCAGTGGATGAGGGGATAAAGTGGTGGGTGTGAAAGGTTTATTGGAGAGGATGTGCAGGGTATGTGACATTCATTTCAGCATCCTTATCCTTAAAACCTTTGGAGTTGATAGTGCTTGGGAGTAAAGGGGAAAATGGGAGTGTGGAAAATCCTAATACTGTAAGACATAGGATTGGATTAGGCCATTCAGCCCATCAAGTCTGCTCCATCATATTCTCCTGGCTGATTTCCCCCTCAACCCCATTCTTGTGCCTTCTCTCTGTAACCTTTAACACTTTTACTAATTAAGAATCTATCAACCTCAGTTTTTAATATATCCAGTGACTTGGCCTCTATGGCCATTTGTGGCAATGAATTCCACAGATTCACTACCCTCTGGCTAAAGTAATCCTTCCTCATCTTAAAAGGACATCCTTCTGTTCTGAGGCTGTGCCCTCTGGTCCTGGACTCTCCTTGAGACAAGAGCCTCTGTGCAGCCTTTGCATGGAACTTGAGGTAGGGGGAGGACCAAAGTTTGCAATTCTGGAGTTTGAGGCCTGGAAGTCGAAGCTCCTGATCCTGAATCTGGTCTTCCCGTGTAAGGAGATGTTCGCAAGGGAACGCTGCTAACTGGCACATTCCAGGGTGCAGCGGACTGTGCTGAAAGTCAGCCTGGAGCTTGCTGCAGCCTCTGTGAAGGCTCATTGTAGAACAGCCCCAGTCTAGGGTTCTGTCACTGAATAACAGCAAGTTGCATTTTGTGCAGCAATAGAAAATGCTGGAAACACTCAGCAGGTCCGGCCGCATCTGTGGGAAGGGAGGAAGAGTTTGTTGTTTCAGATTGACGAATCTTTATGAAGACACTATGGGAGTGAGAACTTCAGATGCATTAAGTTAAATGAGTTTACAGGATTGCACTCTGAGAATTGGAAATGCCTGGGAAGTGCAGCAATTTGCTCTTAATGTATAAGAGTCTAAGGTGCTTCACTGGAAAGCTGCCAAACAAAACAGAACGTTTAAACAAATGAGGAGCCACTCAGAAAGGCATCCAAAAGTCTATGTTAAGGAGGAGGCCTTATGAAAAGACTGATGTAGGAAGAAACTTCCAGAGCATAGAGATTGGGGAGATTAGGCAGATTAAAGGGTGAGACCACTGATATTTTGGAGCATTGTAGGACTGGAAGAGATGAGGGCAGGTGGTGAGAACAAAGGGGGATTTGTAACAAGCTGGAATGTCCTTTTTTGATTTTCACTTCTGCATAGTTGAGTTAAATGAAGTTTCTGTTGATACTTGTTTATAATGAGTCTGCTGGAAATGGGGATAAATGCATACTACTTGATTAAGGTCCTCTGAGGACCAGTCCATTTGCTTAAATTTGCAATGACATTTGATATTGAATGCACAGAAATTTCCCACTACAAGACCAAGGGGAGGACATTGTCTTTTCTCACAGTAAAAGTGTAAACTCCCAGGTCACCACTGCTGTCTTAAGGAATCCCTTGGGGTTAAGCCTGACTGCTCGCACTCTGTGTTGTACTCCCCCTTGCACAGTTTTAAGACTATTTTCCATTCTGATCCCCAATTCCCTTACTGTCCAAAGTGATATGAAACTCCAATTTAAATAAGCTCATGCCTGAACAGTCATTCCTGTGGGTCCAGTGCACTGTCTTGATCCTCACCGGAGTAACCACTGAAGCCATGAGTTTGATTTTGTGCATAGGGAGGTGACGTCTGGAATAGATCCACAGAAACAGTTTGAAATTCACATGCAAACAACAGGAATTCTGCAGATGCTGGAAATTCAAGCAACATACATCAAAGTTGCTGGTGAACGCAGCAGGCCAGGCAGCATCTGTAGGAAGAGGTGCAAAAAGTCCTGACGAAGGGTCTCGGCCTGAAACGTCGACTGCACCTCTTCCTACAGATGCTGCCTGGCCTGCTGCGTTCACCAGCAACTTTGATGTATGTTGCTTGAAGTTCACATTGTTGCTTGGTGGGGGATGAACCACTACAGTATAAAGTCCTCGTTTTCATGTTCAAACGACTCCAAGGCCTTATTGTTCCTGGTGGCATTTTCCAAAGCTGAAGGCCCATATTACCTAGCAGAACAAAGTCTCTTTTCTCCTGTGTTCCAATTTAACTTATTAATTTTAATTCTTAATTTTGCTTGAACTTTAGATGAAAATGGTTGCAACAAGTTTGCATGCCTACTAGGAAATATGTCTTTTGCTTTAAAAGTGTCTCCTGCAGCTCCAATCTGCTAATTAAATTTGCTGATGACATTACACTGATTGGCCTAATCTCAAATAATAATGAGGCAGCCTACAGAGAAGAAGTCAGCACCCTGACACAGTGGTGTCAAGACAACAACCTCTCCCTCAATGTCGCCAAAACAAAGGAGCTGGTTGTGGACTCCAGGAGGAATGGAGATAGGCATCAATGGGTCTGTGGTTGAGAGGATGAACATCTTTAAATTCCTCAGCATACACATCACTGAGGATCTCACGTGGTCTGTACATAGTGGTTGTGTGTGTGAAAAAGGCACACAGCGCCTCTTTCACCTCAGATGATTGAAGAAGTTTGGTATAGGCCCCCAAATCCTAAGAACTTTCTACAGGAGCACAATTGAGAGCATCCTGACTGCCTGCATCGCTGCCTGGTATGGGCACTGTACTTCCCTAATTGTAGGATCCTGTAGAGAGTGCAGAGAGACAGCCCAGTGCATCTGTAGATGTGAACTTCCCACTATTCAGGACATTTGCAAAGACAGGTTGTAAAAAGGGCCCAAAGGATCATTGGGGACCTGAATCACCCCAACCACAAACTGCTCCAGCTGCTACCATCTGGGAAACGGTACCGCAGCATATAAGTCAGGACCAACACGCTCCAGGACAGCTTCTTCCACCAGGCCATCAGACTGATTAATTCATGTTGACATAACTGTATTTCTGTATAACTGTTATATTGTATTTCTGTATAACTGTTATATTGTTGTACATAGTATTTATTATAAATTACCATAAATTACACATTGCACATTTAGACAGAGAAATAACATAAAGATTTTTACACATGTATATGAAGGATGTAAGTAATAAAGTCAATTCAACTCAAGGTTTGCAGAAATCACGCAGGGCTTAGGAGCAATGAAGACCCTGCAGCAGTTTGTACATTGTGGATGAGAACTTTATGCTGTAGTGATTCATTCTCCCCAAGCACCAAAGTAAATTTTGAACCCCTCTACTTACAGCCTGTCTTTCTGTAGATTTTTTCCTAGAGGCCACCTTCCCAGTATGTGAAACCAAACTTTTGGTCTCAGCAAGAATTCAGTGAGCATGGACAAATTTCAGTAGACCCGGACCCAGAAAGTGACAGTTCAGTGATTGAGCATATGAAAACCAAAGTTTGATAGCACTTTGGATCATAAAGGTACTTGGCAAGAAAATGGCCTCAAGCCATGACTCTGAATTTTGGAGTGGACCCAAAGAGCCATATGACTTTCCCTTCTACTTAATGTGATCAATCCCAGTGAATTTGTATTTGTTTGCCGTAGGAAGTTAATCCTGGTGTTTGGCTGTTTGCGTGGTATTGTGATAAAATTCTCTTTTCCTCTATTTGTCCTCCTCTCAATGTTGAAAGAAAAGAAGGATATTTTCTGTCGTGATCTTGGGGGATATCAGTGTGCTTTTCCTTTGTCTCTTTCTTTCTCACTTAATTCAAAGTTTGCCAGTAATTTGAATATAATTTTCATTTTTCCCATGTAATTTCAATCCTTGAATCTGTTCAATTACTGAGGCACCCTGTTTGTGCCATCATCCCACCAGCTCATGGCCCCAGTAAGTTAAGGTACATTTTATATTTAAGCTAAAGGCACAAAAAAAAACAAGTCTAACAAATCTAATTGTTTTCTGCTGAATCCAGCTGATGCCCATTTAACTCTTATACATTTATTTTCATTTCACTTTGGGCCAATGTCTGCTCACTTCCTTTAGGTCGAATTGCTATTCTACTTATTCAATGCTGTTTGTTAATTATGCTTTGTAATTTGAGCTGCATGCTGAAAGGTCTAGGTGCAGGATAAAGTTGTCTTCTTATGTTTGGTTACTCTCACTTTGAGCAGGAGGAAGTAGCCAAGAACCTGCTGGCAGAGTTCAATCTGGGCTGTGATGCCCATCAAACAGAGCATGTATACAGAGTCTATGTCACCACATTTCTAGGTTTCGGTGGGAATGCTGCCAGGCAGCGCTATGAAGAACAGATTGTCTACAAGACTATGCTCACAAACAGGTACTGAAACTATTTGAGGATAGATTCATACATGTGGGCCAGGCAAATATATTTTGTGGCCCACCTGGTGGATTTCAGTGTGTTTGCTCCATTTGTGCTTCTTCCCACTCTGCTCCATCTTTTTTAAGAGAGAAGGTAGTAGCATCAGTACAACAACTCTACATGTCATGGTATAATTGTTGAACAGAATATAAATGAGCTCTTAGGCCCACATGTCCAAGCTGACCTTGTTTGCCCATCTACACCAATCCCACTTTCCCACATTAGAGTCATTTCCTTCTTTGCCTTGCTTATTTAAGTATCTATCGGAATAACTCCCTAACACAGTAAATTTATTTGATTCCACTACCTCCTGTGGCAGTGTATTTCAGCTGTCAACAACTGTCCCCTTTAAATTTTCTATCTCTCAGCTTAAAACTAAGCACCCTTGTTTTTGACGCCCTACAAGATTTTTCAAGCCAATGAAATACCTCCCAAATAGAGATGTTGACCATCCTTTTAAGCTGCACGTCGTGTTTATAAGCGAATTAAAAATTGAACTTGAAACAGTCAGAATCCTGAGAATAGTTTTCTATTATAGAACATGAGCAAAAGGAGTTTGTTTTTTGAGTAAATCCAAAACTTATTAATACAAGATTGTAATTAATAAATCCAAAAGAAAGTTAATAAATTTCTTGGTGTGACAAGCACTGAGAACATGAAGCTCACACCGACTTCTGGAAGTGACAGGTATTGATTTAGGGGAAGCTTGATAGGTCCATAATGTAAACTTAAATTCGTCGGGCCAATAACCACACCACAAACAGTTCTTTACTTTATCTTATTCACCAGTTTAATTTGTTCAAACTCAGCTGGCGAGAGGTATAGAGCCAAACACCAGAGGGACAGATTTCCTCTCCCCCTGGGGGCCCGTATCAGACCTCTGTCTAACATGCAGACAAGTTACAATTTATAGAACTCGAAAGACAAAGAGCACTTAGTTCAACTGTTATTCTCACCAAGTCTGTTGGAGCAAAACTTAATTAATTAGATAAGAAAGTCCACTAAATTAACGTTTTAATTAAAGATGAATGTACTGTGCAGTCCTTATCAGTTATTCCCTTTGCTAGGCCCTGACTTAATAACAGACAGATGTTCATTCCTGTCCTTTTTAGTGGGTCTTCCCTTTCCCTAAACAAAAGAGGGTACAGTACTTAGCTCAATTTTTGCAAAACCATAAGGCAGGATGTGTGCGACCGATAAGCAGAACCTAACCCCCAGAACATTACAAAGTCAGGAGACATCTGCAAGGTTGTTAGTCTGAAACCTGCCTCAGGCGGATTACTCAGAGCAGAATAAACAGAATTTTGTAAGCAATTTTAACCCGTTATCTACAAGAATCTAAAAGTCATTTCCTACTTCCCCAATACGCTTAAAACTTCATTAATAAGGGAAAGAAATAAAAAGATTTGCAGGTAGGGTGAAATGAAGTCAGCCACAGCACAAAAAAACACAGCTCAGATTATATGGGTTTGTTTTCTATTAATAATTCTGAGAAAGTTCTTGTTTTGTCTGTTGCTTGATGTGTTAAAAGCAAAACAATTTATGTTGTTTATTGAACTGCTTGGTTTGAGAGGGGAAAGGTACAAAACATGGTTTGGATCACTAACCCAGTATTAGGTATTTTGCTGTGTGCAATGCCCAAGATATGTTGTGTGGTGGAATTTCCTTTATGATTCTTGTTGTGGCTGATGGGAATATGGGAGAAAATATCAGTGAGTGGATTAGTTGGGGTGGGCTGTACAGTGTGGATGATGGAAAAAGAGGCGATTGGTATGGTATAAATTTTAAAACATCATTGGTGGTAAAGGGGTGGGTTTGATGAGGGGAGAAATAAACCTGGAGGAATAAGAGCATATGATCCTGGGGCAGGTGAAGCACTTCCAGTTTGTCAGCATTTAACGTGAGTGGCATTTGTCATCCTTGTGCGAGTCTACATTCTACACTGTTAGACAACACTGGGCATGCCTGGCAATTCTCAAGTGGTAGTGGTCTGCGCACAATGGTTTGTGCAGGCCTGATATAAAGCATACGCATTCTCATTTGTTTGACTGGAAAGACATAGTAACTGTTACAACTAATATTTGGGGAGAACATGAAGGGGAACCTCTTCCCTTAGAGGGTGGTGAGAGTGTCGAATGACTTGCCAGCTGAAGTGGTGGATCCAGCTTCCATTTAAACATTTGAGAGAAATTTGGATAGGTACATGGTTGGGGGAGGTATGGAGGGCTTTGGTCCAAGTGCAAATCCATGCGTCTGGGCAGAGTAATAGTTTGGCAGGGATTAGACAGGCCATAAGGCCTGTTTCTGTGCTGGTGCATTTTATGATTAATGGAGAGAAGTGAAAATGTAATCATGTTAAATAACAATAAATTCACTTGCCTCATTTCTGTTGCAGGTTGCTGGGGCAGAAGACGGGTACATCTGAGGAAATCCCATACTTGGACCCCTGTTTGCCAGTTGACATCAAGGATGAAATTCATCAAGATGGGCATACTGTGTACTTGAGAGGACTGGGAGATTTTGACTGGTGTCGGGAAGTGATTAGCCCCTTATTGAATAAAACTAATGAAACTTCGACATCCCTTAGTGGGGTCTACCAGCCACCCGTAGACTACAGAAACAGTGAATTTTATGGTTTTTCTGAATTTTTTTACTGTACTGAAGATGTCTTGCGAATGGGTGGTGCCTACAACGTTACTAAATTCATGAAGGCTGCTAAGGTATTGAGCTGAATTTCATATATCCAGTGAAATGTCTCTAAATGTACATCTTGATTGTCAGGTGGGTATTCATCTTGCCTGAGTGGGTACAGCTCTCTGTGTGCCAGTTTATGGTTCAAGTCTCACTGCAGAAGCTTGAAAATAGACACACTGCCTGATGCTGCAGTGCTTTAGCATGGGAGCACCACACTGCTGAAAGTGCCATCTTTCAGAAGAGATGTCAAACTAAAATCACATCTGTCAACTGGTGTTTTAGATCTCTTGATAAAATCTTAGAGCACAGCTGTTGTCTCTGGTGTCCTAAATAATAATTGAAGTATCGAAGATCATCTTTATGTGTCACATGTTCATTGAAGCATACAGTGAAATGTGTCATTTGGTCAACAACCAACGCAGTGCATGTATGTGCTAGGGGCAGACTGCTAGTGTCACCATGCTTTTGGTGCCAGTATAGCATGTCCACAACTTACTAACCCTAGCTCCTGGGTGTTTGGAATGTGGGAGGAAACTGAGCACCTAGAGGAGACCCATGCATTGACGAGGAGGATGTACAAACTCATCGCAGACAGTGGCAGAGATTAAACCCCATTTTACAGTTAGCATCATAAACTGTTAACACTAACTGCTATGCCACTGTGCTGCCCAATAATTCTGCATGAATTGCACCACTGGGGAGAAAACAATTGGGTATCATCACATGTGGGCCAGAGAGGACAAGCCTTTCTTGCAAGTTTTACATCAATTTGTAAGCCAGCATTTTAACTTGACTGAACTTCTAGGATGTGCGAAATGACAGCATGATGGTCAAATCAGCTTGCCTTTCCTGTTCCTGACTGCTTAGCTGACTAGGTAATTATCTTTTGTGGTTTATCAGATGTCTTTTGAGGCTTAGTTCACACAAGGTGGTTTCAAGATGCACCTGTTTACATGCTTTTCAAAAGGGATTTATTCTTTGCAGAGGTGACATTTGACAGTCTGAAAGGTCTTCAAACAATTAAGTGCAGTGGATAGAAAAGAAGGTTAAGGGAAGATTTGATAGACTTGTTTAAATTCAAATGTTATCAATTCATGGATACCAGGGTGCTGATATAAAGTGGAGACCAGCAATCACTATCATCATCAATCTCCAAATCTGCCAATTATTCTTGGTGCTACCATTGATTTGTTTTCACTGGCAGCAGGGTTAGTCACCAGAGCCCACAGCTTTGGCATCAGCAAAATAACCTGAAACAATGTGAATAATAAAATTTATTTTTATGCAGCAAGTAATCGGAATGTAGCATTGTATTCCCTGCCTCATCAGATAATAGATTCAGTAGTAGCCTTTAAAAGGAAATAGCAAAAGTACATAGTGAAAAGTTGCAGGTTTATATAGAGAGAGCAAGGAAGTAGGTCTAGTTGGATTAAAGAGCTAGCATAAACTCAGGAGACTAGTCCTGACGAAGGGTCTTGGCCCGAAATGTCAACTGTACCTCTTCCTAGAGATGCTGCCTGGCCTGCTGCGTTCACCAGCAACTTTGATGTGTGTTGCTCAGGAGACTAGCATTGTTTATGTGTGTTCTTTTTAATATATAGGATTATTGTGCAACAAAGTGGACAGTTCTGAAGGAACGTTTTGACCGTGGCTTGTACTCCTCTCACGCGGACCTGCACAGACTGAAGTGAGTGGCTCGTGGTATTGCATTCATCTCACTGAACAAGGAAATGTTATAGTGGATCCTCATTCCTATCTCATACTTGTACAAATACTGTGGTTCAATGAAGATGAAGCTGGCCATGCTCTACCAGCCCTACTGTGGACTGTTAAAGCCTCCATTCCTATCATCTATGTACTAGAGCAGAGCGTACTTGCTAACCTCCTGAGTGTAGCATACTGAGCTCTGATTACCTGCTATAGCACATTTTCCAAAAGCATGTTTATCTTGTAGCACTGGAGGTAAGGGATGGAAGGAAGTAGAATGTCTTTCTTATTTTTCATCTTTGGTATAGAGCTTGAAATCACACTAAGAGAGAAAATCTAAACTAAATCTGTGTTCAGGGAGACTCAGATGTATACATAATGACAAGTAACAAACAGGCATCTGCTGCCAGATCATTGGGATTGAACGACATAATCCTTTTCAAAATGCTACCTTCTTAAAGGTGCTCAAATTCAAGAGTACCGAGAACCAGAGCAGGATTGTCTTCTCTACCCTGATGTTAGAATGCAACTGCAAAACTTTCTCAGCTATGAGTCTCCAATACTTAACTAAATTTATTTATTCAATGACTGAGGCTCAGTGACAAGGTTGGCATTTTAATTCATGTTCCTACATGCTTTTGAGAAGCTCATAGTCATGTGCTTATTAAACTGTTGTACTCCTGTTAGTTAGGAAATTGGAACATTTTGACCCAACCATGATGAAAGAATAGAGGTACATTTCCAAGTCAAGAGGTGGCATTGCTCCAATGCGACTATGCGATGGTAGATGAAGTGAGTTCAGGAGATGCTGGTGAAGAAGCCTTGTTTAATTGTGGTCAAGATTTGGTGGATGATGCTAAGTGCAGCCATTGCATTCCAGAATGAAAAAGAGTCAATGTCATTGATGTGAATAGTTTTATTAAGTTTCAGCTAATGGTGACATCAGGATTTTAGTGTAGGGATATTCAATGATTGTGTCATTAACTAGTAAGGGTAGCTCAATAAATTCTCTATTGGCAATACTATTTGTCCGGCATGGGTGTTCTTTACTCTCCATTGCACTCAATCTTGAAACTTCCAGATGGACTTTGTTCTATCACTTGTGTGAGAAGGTGCTGCTTAACTTCACTTCTCATTGTTCTTGCTAATTTACTGTGTCTTGTGGACTTTTAGGGAGAATAATTTGGCTTTCCTCTCTTTACTTATGTGTTTAAATGTCAAGATTGCATCACTTGGATCAGTCATTAGCCAAAGGGAATACTACATTCTCGGAGAATAGGGCTGAAACACGCTTTGAATAAGGCATCCTTGTGAAATGGTTTGATAGGTGAAACGTTTGTGTGTGAATTTAATCAACTTCATCTTTGATCCCAGTTTTTGTAATGGGAAGGTAACCAGGGCTGATGGGTTCCCAGAGAATGGGGGGTGGGGAGGGGTTGGTAATAGAATTGCTGAGGTGAAGCCAATTTTTTCCTGGACAAGCTCTCCTCTGTCACATTGACACCCCTGGGCTTTGGTGCCAGCCCAGCATATTTTCTAAACAATTCGATGTTACTTCTGTTAGTTCCCAGACTTAACTTACTTGAACAGTAGCTCAATCATTTTTTCTAGTGAACCCGGTGAATTTAAAGGTAGTAGGAAATATACAAGCACTGGCTGCAACCTAATCATAGTCTAGGCTCCTGGTGTTCAAAACCTCAGTCTGAGATGTGACTGCACATCCAACACATCGTCCAAATGCCATCCCTGACTGCTTCCCAGGCCCCTGGCTCTGGCAACACTACTTCTCCCTGAACTCTGAACCGCTGTCTCACTAATGAATAAGCCAGGAGTTATACTGTCAGAATACCTAAATGTCTGGAAATTGTGTTATGAACATTTAACTATACTTATGAATATTTTACTTTCCTCAGCTCAAGACTCTGAAGAAAGAGTATCTTATTTTACTTTCTTATTGTAAGACAACAGGAAAGCTTGGGGGCAAAATCTGTAAATGCTGTGTGTGTTAAATTCAGGTATCAGTGTTTTAAATCGGCGTGGATGCATGAGGTTCTTCATCGTGGGTTCTCCTTCCCTGTGAACTATACCAACTTGAAAACAGCTCAGTTGGTCTATGACAAGGAAGTACAATGGACACTTGGAGCAATCCTCTACCGCACTCGTTACCTACCCTTAAGGTGAGACTCATTCGAGGTTTATACATCTTCCTTCTCTCAACTGATTCCCCATGCACTTTAGATTCTTTCCACAATTCTGTCTGACTTGCTGATTGTTTCCAGCATTTTATTATTTTTATTTCTACATTTTAGTGATTTTTTTAAGAGATAAATATTGGCCTTGTTGCAATGGCAAATTCGCCTATGCATTATCTAGTGAGGCTGTGGGATTTTGTTCACCCACTATGGAAAGTAGAGAGGGGACCTTGGTGTAATTTCCTAACGATAAAGGATTTGCATTATTGTCACACCCAATTGAAACTTAGAATGAAATGTGTTGTATTGCATCAACGTTCAACACGGTCCAAAATGTGCTGGGGGCAGCCTTCAAGTGTTGCCATTTGCTTCCAGTGCCAACATAGCATGCCCACAACTTACTAACCCTAACTTCTATGTTCTTGGAATATGGGAGGAAATTGGAAGCCCCCAGAGGAAACCCACGCGGTCACGGGGAGAATGTACAAACTCCTTACAGACAGCAGCAGTAATCGAACCCTGATCTTAAAGTGGCACTCTAAAGCATCGTGCTGACTGCTGTTGCTATTGTGCCACTCAGCACGTGAAGCATTTGACCTCTGACTGATGAGTGCACTCTCAGTCCTGCACTGGGGCATCTGCCAGACTTCTGTGCTTAAGTTTATGGAATGGGACTTGATCTATGTCTGGCCCAAGATTTCTTCTCAATTTTGCATGTCCTTCGACTCCAAGTGAGTGATGCTAGAAGTCTGTGCATGTGTTAAAGATTTTTCTTTATGCCAGAGGAATTGAAGATGGATTGAGAAGAGCTAGCAAGCGCACTTGTTGGATCTGGGATGCAGATTTGAACTCAGGTTATGCTGATACAATCTCCCTGTTCCTCTTCTGCCTTCAGTAATTTACAGTGCAGAACAATCGTCTACTGGATTGCACGGGGGATTGCAGGTTACTTAGAATGACAGAGGGGCCAAGATTGCATTTCTTAGGATCTGCATAAGTTGGTGACATGTCCACCTTCTAGTCTGAACAGTATGGGTCAAATCCAACTGGTTAAACTTAAGCACAGTACCTTAGGCTGTTGGCCCAATGCAGGACAGAGCGAATATGGCTCGATCAGAGGTGTCATTTTTCGGATAAGAAATTAAATCAAAGTTCCCTCTGTGCTATTTCAGGTGGATGTACAATTAACTCCAAAGGCTCATTGGATATCACACAGATAAGTTCGCTATCTGTCAAAACAACATCAGTTAAAAGCAGAACTAAAGTAGAAAATACTAGAATAATTGCATAGATAAGACAGGAACTGTGGAAATAGAAGCTGAGTTAATGTTTCGGGTGAAAGATCCTGGGTTGAAACTGCCCTGTTCAATGTTCTGTTGTTCAGCACCAGTACTTAAATACAAATTCTCCATTTACCATGATGCTGTTTTACTTGGGAGCTTGTGTACACGTTGGTTGTTAGGTTCTGTATTGATTACTTTCAGATCAATGCTAAAGAGCCACTTGATTCTCATTGGATAAAGCTTGTTGATCTGGTCACCCTGAACAATATGTAAAGACACAGGAACAGGAGAAGGCCATCTGGTGCTTTGAAGTGCTCTGCTATTCAATTTGTCCTTTTCCAAGTTTCACCTCTTTCACCATATCTCTTGAAGACTTGTATTTCCTCCAAATCTATCTATCCTTTTTTTGAATATATTCAACAGTTGACTTCTGTAATAAGAGGATTTCACGATTTCACCATGAAGAAATTTTGCCCCATCACAGTCCTGAAGACTGAGACTGTAATCTCTGGTTCTGGACTCCCCGACCCTTGACACCTCCCCCCCACCCACCAGCAAAGGGAAACATTCAAGCTGATCCAATCTGTAAAACACCATCAGAATATTGTCGAGTTCAATGAGATCTTTGGCTTAATTAGGAAGGGGAAAAAAAATTATGAGAGAAAACTGGCAGAGAACATAAAAATGGACTGTAAAAGCTTTTATAGATATGTAAAAAGGAAAAGACTGATAAAGACAAATGTAGGCCCCCTGCAGACAGAAACAGGTGAATTGATTATGGGGAGCAAGGACATGGCAGACCAATTGAATAATTACTTTGGTTCTGTCTTCACTAAGGAGGATATAAATAATCTTCCAGAAATAGTAAGGGACAGAGGGTCCAGTGAGATGGAGGAACTGAGTGAAATACATGTTAGTAGGGAAGTGGTGTTAGGTAAATTGAAGGGATTGAAGGCAGATAAATCCCCAGGGCCAGATGGTCTGCATCCCAGAGTGCTTAAGGAAGTAGCCCAAGAAATAGTGGATGCATTAGTGATAATTTTTCAAAACTTGTTAGATTCTGGACTAGTTCCTGAGGATTGGAGGGTGGCTAATGTAACCCCACTTTTTAAAAAAGGAGGGAGAGAGAAACTGGGGAATTATAGGCCGGTTAGCCTAACGTCGGTGGTGGGGAAACTGCTGGAGTCAGTTATCAAGGATGTGATAACAGCACATTTGGAAAGCGGTGAAATGATCGGACAAAGTCAGCATGGATTTGTGAAAGGAAAATCATGTCTGACGAATCTCATAGAATTTTTTGAGGATGTAACTAGTAGAGTGGATAGGGGAGAACCAGTGGATGTGGTATATTTGGATTTTCAAAAGGCTTTTGACAAGGTCCCACACAGGAGATTAGTGTGCAAACTTAAAGCACACGGTATTGGGGGTAAGGTATTGGTGTGGGTGGAGAATTGGTTAGCAGACAGGAAGCAAAGAGTGGGAATAAACGGGACCGTTTCAGAATGGCAGGCGGTGACTAGTGGGGTACCGCAAGGCTCAGTGCTGGGACCCCAGTTGTTTACAATATATATTAATGACTTGGATGAGGGAATTAAATGCAACATCTCTAAGTTTGCGGATGACACGAAGCTGGGTGGCAGTGTTAGCAGTGAGGAGGATGCTGAGAGGATGCAGGGTGACTTGGATAGGTTGGCTGAGTGGGCAAACTCATGGCAGATGCAATTTAATGTGGATAAATGTGAAGTTATCCACTTTGGTGGCAAAAATAGGAAAACAGATTATTATCTGAATGGTGGCCGATTAGGAAAAGGGGAGGTGCAACGAGACCTGGGTGTCATTATACACCAGTGATTGAAAGTGGGCATGCAGGTACAGCAGGCGGTGAAAAAGGCGAATGGTATGCTGGCATTTATAGCGAGAGGATTCGAGTACAGGAGCAGGGAGGTACTACTGCAGTTGTACAAGGCCTTGGTGAGACCACACCTGGAGTATTGTGTGCAGTTTTGGTCCCCTAATCTGAGGAAAGACATCTTTGCCATAGAGGGAGTACAAAGAAGGTTCACCAGATTGATTCCTGGGATGGCAGGTCTTTCATATGAAGAAAGACTGGATGAACTGGGCTTGTACTCGTTGGAATTTAGAAGATTGAGGGGGGATCTGATTGAAACGTATAAGATCCTAAAGGGATTGGACAGGCTAGATGCGGGAAGATTGTTCCCGATGTTGGGGAGGTCCAGAACGAGGGGTCACAGTTTGAGGATAGAGGGGAAGCCTTTTAGGACCGAGATTAGGAAAAACTTCTTCACACAGAGAGTGGTGAATCTGTGGAATTCTCTGCCACAGCAAACTGTTGAGGCCAGTTCATTGGCTATGTTTAAGAGGGAGTTAGATATGGCCCTTGTGGCTACAGGGGTCAGGGGGTATGGAGGGAAGGCTGGGTTCTGAGTTGGATGATCAGCCATGATCATAATGAATGGCGGTGCAGGCTCGAAGGGCCGAATGGCCTACTCCTGCACCTATTTTCTATGTTTCTATGTTTCTATGCTCCCAAGCTGCTGTGTAATAGAGGCTCAGTTGCCACAGTCTTTCCTGAAATGGAGCCCTGTTATCCCAGCAATCAGTTAGGTGAATATTTATGGTACTGGCAAATGGATCCTTTAATCTTTAAGGGGGTCTAAAACTGTATTCTCTATTCCAGGTGTAGTCTTAAAAAGGCCTTTATAATTATAGTAAGACATCCTTGCTCCTGTATTCTAGACTTTTTACATAACATAGAACCATAGAAATCTACAGCACATTACAGGCCCTTCAGCCCACAATGTTGTGTCGACCGTGAAACCTACTCTAGAAACTGCCTAGAATTTCCCTACCGCATAGCCCTCTATTTTTCTAAGCTCCATGTACCTATCTAAGAGTCTCTTAAAAGACCCTACTGTATCTGCCTCTACCACCGTTGCTGGCAGTGCATTCCATGCACCCACCACTCTGTGTGGAAAAACTTACCTCTGACATCCCCCTTGTACCTACTTCGAAGCACCTTAAAGCTAGCCCCCTCATGTTAGCCATTTCAGCCCTAGGAAAAAGTTTCTGGATATCCACACGTACTTCAACTATTTGCTGCACCTCGATGTTTGCTGCCATTGATAGGTGTTCTAGGCCACGCAGAAGCTTTTGTATAATCAACATTATTTCACCATTTAGATGCTTTTTTATTTCTTTTACCAAAAGACAGAAATTTTACTTTATTTTCTCTACCATGTACCTGCCCACACATTCAACCTGTCCAACTTGTCTTAAAGCGTCTTTGTATCATTTTCATAATGTTGTTAGTGAACTTAGTATTACACTTAGTTCCCTATTCCAAATCATTGCTGTATATTGTGAACTGTGTGTAGTCACTAATCAATGCACTACCTCATTTGTCTGCAGCAAAAAAGGCCCAATTTTTCCTTTAGTGTTTCCTTGTACTACAATCCCTTGTTTCCAATGTTGCATACTAACTACTTCTGTTGGGACTTTTTCATAGACTTAGTGAAAATCTAAATATCTGTTCAACCATTTTCATCTTCAGACAAAACAGGTTTAACCATTTTCATCTTCAGACAAAACAGGTTTGTCAAAAAATACTTCTTTCATAAATCCATTATTTGGGCCCCATTCTCTAAGAAAGGATGTGCTGGCCATGGAGATGGTCCGGAGGAGTTCACAAGAATTATCCTGGTCAATGTATGAGGAGCATTTGATGTCTCTGGGCCTTTACTTCTGTGGAGTTTTGGAGAATGAGTGGGGATTTTGTTGAAACTAATTGAATATTGAAAGCAACACACACAAAATGGTGGCGGAGCTCAGCAGGCCAGGCAGCCGAGAGCCTCCTTCAGGGCTCAAAACATCAACTGTTTACTCTTTTGCATAATGCTGCTTGGCCTGCTGAGTTTCTCCAGCACTTTGTGTGTGCTGCTTGGATTTCCAGCATCTGCAGATTTTCTCATCCTAATATTGAAAGGCCTAGGTAGAGTGGATGTGGAGAGGATGTCTTTCTATAGCAGGGGAATTTAGGACCAGAGGCCATAGCCTCAGAATAGAGGGACATCCCTTTAGCCAGAAGGTGAATCTGTGAAATTCACTGGCATAGATGGCAGTCATTGAGTGTATTTAAACCAGTGGTTGATAGGCTCTTGATTATTAAGAGTGTCAAAGGTTACTTGTAGGATGAGGAAAATGGGGTTGAAAGGGATCATAAATCAGCCATGATGGAATGACGGAACATACTCAATGGGGCAAATGGTCTGATTCTGCTCCTATGTCATAATGTCTAACATTTTCTAACTGTACTTTGATTGCATCTTTTCATTGACTGTAGCATTTCCCCTACTACTGACATAAGGCTAGCAAGTCTCCTTTCTTTCCCTACTTTTTTAACATTGGGTATACTTTTGTCATCTTCCAATCTGCGGGAGTTATTCTGACATTTTTGAAGGTTACAGCCAATGAAGTCACTGAATCCATGACTGCTGTTTGTTGTAGCCTAGGATGCAGAATATAAGACATGAGAGATTTATTGGATTTTGGTCGCATTAATTTCTCCAGCACCCTCCCCGCTTTTTTTTAAAAGACTCATTTTTATTAGACTCTCTTTATGCTTAGCATCTTCTTGCTTGCTATTTCATTACCTTTTCCATGAAGAGTGAACCAAGCTTTAGTTACTTTGCTACTTCTTTGCTCTCCCTTATCAAACCCTCCATTTATAAATGTAAGAGCACTACATTTGTCTTCAGTAATTTTTTTATAAATTGTAAACTTATAAAGTTTTTATTGCAATTTTCCTCTCATACTCTGTATTGTTTTCTTAATGTCACGGTCTTCTTACTGATTTCTAAATTGCCCTCAATGCACTTATGGTATAAGAAACTTTAAAAATGGGTCCCATTTGCTGCCAGTGCACTAATCAGTGGCTTTTTAAATATCTTTGGCAATTATTTCCTCTCATTCTGTTTGCCTTGATGTCAACAGGGACATTCAACAGGACAATTTCAAGGTGAACCACTCACACTGGAGGGGCTTCTCCTTCGTCTACAACCATTATTTATTTTTTGTCTGTTTCCTGGTGGTCCTCTTGTCCATCGTTCTCTACTTGCTGCGACTGCGACGGATCCATCGCAGGATGTTGCACAACTCCTCGCCTGCTGCGCTCTGGATGGCTGAAGGCGGGCTACCTCAGATATCCGAAGTTTCTTGAGATCCTGTGGCTGGAATGGCAGCTTCTTGGGGTGAAGTTTGTCTGCCAGCATGATCTTTGTTGAGGAACACGAGGCAACGTGCAAAGCTTTGAAATGGTTTCCATTGGACTGGCACAGCAGGTATATGGACATTGTCATCTGGCTTAACTTTTCCTCCTGGACATCCTTCAGATCTTCACCTGTCTTTTAGGGCTGTCAAGACTGATTTGTATGTTTCCTTCCATTGGTTTGTCAAGTGGTAGGCTGCAAAACGTGATCTTCAAAGTTTGTATAAGAGAATGGAACCTCCTAAAGTTGTCAGATGTCTTGCACAAAGTAATAGTAGTCAACCAGGTTTGGGGCTTTGAGTGACAAAACTTCCCATTTTGTCTTTCATTTAAAAAAAAATTAAACATTTGGAAAACCGTGTTACTTTGCAGAGTGTTCTAAGCCAAACCTGGATGTCTCCTTTCAGGGGAAGAGAGTCTGGTCCAATACATGCTTGTAATATGAAAATGAATGACAATCGAACATGTTGAAATGTTTATTTATAATTGCAATAAATTGAGCTGATGAGGATACATTTGTTACTTAGCAATCAATGACCATGTGATAATAAATGTCTTTACAAAATATCCCTTGCCTTCATCATTGTTCTGTTGCATATAATGCAGTGTTTTGACCTAGATGCTGTGTAACATGTCCCTAAACCTGGATGCCTGGCTACGTGCTCCATCACAATGTCTTTTACATTTTCACCTCCTAACATTACCTATCCCCACTTCTGCCTCATCCCACGTGTTGCTGAATTACTTATTCAGCCCTTTGCTTCCATCACACCCAAATTTTCTGTTTCTTCTTACCAAACTCTCACCTTGCAACTGTAAGCTTCTCCTCACCTATTGTAAATTGCACCAAGTTCCATTGACTGTGCATTGGCTTCTGGCAGCATGTCTTCACCCTCTGTTTTCATACTTGTTCATGACTTTTCCTTCCTCTGACTTTCCGCAGCCTATATCCCCTCCTGAGCTCTCTGCTTCTGGTTTTTGGTGTGTCCTGACTTTTAAATCACTTCCCATCGCAGCCATGCTGACAGTTGCTGGCTATAACCTCTGTTGTACTGTTGTGAAATTTCACCTTGAAGATTGTAGTTAAAACCAAGTTTGAGTTTCTGGTGTATAACTGTATTCCGAGCAAGGGAATTTAATAATTTTGAAATCCTCCATTCAGTCGCTGAATCTTCTCTGTTGTCAAAACAATGCATCTGCTTCTCATCGTAATTCTTCTTTCTCACACCTCCAGATAACATCTCAGCAACATTTCTTCTGCTGTCACCTGCAGACCACACTCTGCTGTGTGGAAGTCCAGATACAGTATGCTGGGACCTTTGGGAAGGAAGGGTTACTGCAGCAGTTTTCTAGCAGTGGAAAAGGTGGATGGGAGAGAAATACTGGAGGTTAGAGAATCCAGTGTTCGTGCCATCAGGTTAGAGGCTGCCCAGACAGAACATGAGGTGTCGCTCCTCCAATCTGACAGTGACCACATTGCGGCAGTGGAGGAGGCTATGAACTGACGTGTCAGAATAGGAATGGGAAGTAGAATTAAAATGGGTGGTTACTGGGAGATCCTGCCTCTTGTGGCAGATAGATTGAAGGTGCTCGATGAAGCACGCCTCCAATCTATGTCAGGTCTCACTGATGTAGAACCAGGAGCACTGGATATAATAGATGACACTGACACGCTTGAAGGTGAAGACCTGGGAAGGACTGTTTGGGGTTCTGAATGGTGGTGAGGGAGGAGGTGCTTTGATGCTTTGGCTAAATAATTGGGGTCACCTCTGAATTCAGTAGGGATTGAATGAAAAGTCTCAAGGTGGTGAGGATGTGGAGATTATGGAGAGATTCAAGTGGAAGTAAGTTACGAAAGAACGGGACAGAGGATCTGTGGAGAGGATGGATGCATGGAACATAAAACTTTGATCATTTGGATCAACTACTGTTTGTACCATCCTCTGACATGACACAACTGGTGTGTACTGCACTATTCAAAGCACTTCCAGTTTTCACTTCACATCACTGTTGCCACAGCAAGATGCCACAAACAGATGAAGAGATACACTAATTTTTCATTTTTGTTTCAATTGTAAATAAGGATGCAATGAGTGTGCTACTTTGCAAAAAAAATTGTCATGGGGATTTCACCTAGGAAGACAAACACAACTGGCAAATTGATAGGCACAGGACTGTGTTACACCTCCAAGAGTTACAGAGGAAAGTACCAAGGGATAGATGGGGAACAATGAGCAGACAAGGCAAAGTGGTTCATATAGAAAGCAGAAAAGTGGGTGGGGATGGTGCTGAGGAGGTGATCAGAATGTGACCAGGAGTGGGGTCACATTGGAGATGACATGATGAAGAAGACCAAAAAAACTTTATTGGTGTTCTATGTGTCTTTTGGGAGCGGAGTGGGGATTGGGTTGTTGGGATGGGAGTAGATATGCAGGAAATGGAGAAAGTCCATGTGAGGGTCTCCATTGACTGCAGAAAGTCACATTTCCAGAAGGAGCAGGACATTATCGACGTTCTCAAGCAGAATCCTTCGTATTGAGAAAAGATACAGTGGTGAAATATTGAAAGGCCAACCTGTTAGAATGAAAGGTAAAGCTAATAGGTTTAGGGAACCTTGGTTATTGAGGCCCTGTTAAAGAAATAGAAGGAGGTGCATTTTGGGTATAGGCAGTTAGGATCAAATGAGAGACTTGATGGGTATAAGAAATACAAGTGAACACTTTAGAAAGAAATGAAAGCATAAGGTTGGGCTGGCAGACCAGATAAAAGAGAATCCCAAAGGCTTTTATTGCAATTTTAAAGAACAAAATGATAGCAAAGGACAAAATTGGTCCTCTTGAAGATCGGTGTAGCCATCTATGAATGGAGTTGAAAGAGATGGGGGAAAATTTAGATGAAATTTTTGCATCTGTATTTACTCAGGAGACAGTTTATAGAACTGAGGCAAAAGAGAAGTGAGGTCTTGGGCTGTATATGGATTATGCAAGAGGAAGAGGTTGTGGTCTGAGGCAAATCAGGTGGATAAATCCCCAGTGCCTCATAAGATGCTCCATTTGGACTTTGTGTGAAGATAGTTCAGAAATTGCAAGGGCTGTGGCAGAGATGTTTAAAAGATCTTTAGGCATGGGTGAGGTACTGGAGGACAGGAGGATAGCTAATGCGGTTCTATAGTTCAAGAGAAGCTCTGAAAATAAGTGAGGAAATTACAGGCCAGTGAATCTGATATGAGTTGTAGGTAAATTATTGGAAGGTATTCTAAGGGACAGTGTATATAAATATTTGGATAGGGACTGATTGGGAAGAGTCAACATGACTCTGCATGGTGGACTATGTTTATAAAGAAAAGGTGATGGATGTCGTCAACATGGAATTTAGCAAAGTCTCACATGGGAGGCTGGTCCAGAGGTTTAGGTTGTTTAGCATTCAGGATAAACTGGTCAATTAGATTTGCTTAGTGGGAGAAGCCAGATAGTGATAGTTGAGGTTATCTCTCTGGCTAGAGGCCATGAATAGTGGTGAACCACAGGATTGATGAGGCCACACTCAGGTTGGAGGAACAACACCTTGTATTCCTCCAACCTGATAGCATGAACATTGATTTCTTGAACTTCTGGTAATGCCCCACCTACACCATTCCCCAGCCCCCTTTTCCCTAGCTCTTGTGTCCTTGCCTGCCCATTGTCTCCCTCTGGTTCTCCTCCTCCCCACTTTTCTTCCATGGCCTTCTGTCCTCTCCTATCAGACTCCCCCTTCTCCAGCCCTGTATATCTTTCACTAATCAACTTCCCAGCTTTTTACTTCACCCCCTCCCCTTCCCGTTTCGCCTATCACCTTGTATTTCTCCCTCCCTCCCCCCCCCACCTTTTAACTCTACCCCTCATCTTTTTTTCTCTCCAGTCCTGCTGAAGGGTCTCGACCCGAAACGTTGACTACTGTTTTACATAGATGCTGCCTGGCCTTCTGATTTCCTCCAGCACTTTGTGTGTGTTGCTTGGATTTCCAGCATCTGCAGGTTTTCTGTCATTTGTCAGGGGGTCTGTTGTTGTTTATCAGATGATAATGTCGTAAACTGGATCAGCAAATTGGAGGTGATAACAAGATTGGGGGTGCAGTGGACAGCAAGGAAGGCTATCAAAGTTTGCAGTGTGGTCTGAACCAGCTGGGAAAATGGGCTGAAAAGTGGCAGATGGAATTTAATGCAGACAAATGTGAGGTGTTGCACTTTGGGAGGACAAACCAGGGTAGGACTTGCACAGTGAATGGTGTGCAGTAAAGCAAATGGACCTGAGAATATGGATCTATAATTCCTTGAAGGTGGTTGACAGGGTTGCAAGAAGAATGCTTGACACATTGGCCTTCATTTGTCAGGGCATTAAATATAGGATGTTATATTGAAGCTGTATGAGATGCTCATGAGGCCAAATTTGGAATATTGTGTGCAGTTCAGGTCACCTACGTACAGGAAATACCAGTAAGCTTGACAGAATGCAAAGAACATTTACAAGTGTGTTGCCTGGACTTGAGAACCTGCGTCATAGATAAAGGTTGAATAGGTTAGGACTTTATTCTCTAGAGCATTGAAAAATAAGGGGAGATCATAGCAATGCATACAAAACTATGAGGGGTATACATAGGATGAATGTACACAAGCTTTTTCCCTCAGGTTGGGTGAGAAGAGAACTAGAGGCCATAGCTTTAGGGTAAAAGTTGAAATATTTAAGAAGAATCTGAGGGGGATCCTCTTCATTCAGAGGGAGGTGTGAGTGTGGACTGAGCTGCCTGCGTAAGTGGTGGATACGTGTTCAAATGTAACATTTAAGAGAAATTTGCATAGATACATGGATGAGAGATATATGAAGAACTATGGTCCAAGTGCAGATAGACAGGATGAGGTAGAAGACCAGGTTAGCATGGTCTTGATGCGCTGAAGGGCTTGTTCCTGTGACTCTATGGCTTTCAAGAAATTAAGATAAATGGATGCCATCCTTGGGGGAGGCAAGTTAGTAATTGGTGAGTTTATAGAAGATATTAATAGCAAATCTTCCGGGCTGGACACAGACAAAGGAAAAGTATCAGATATGCCAGGGTAATTGTGACAGCACACACTAAAAGTGTAATGTCAGAGGGCCTCTGTGGTTTTCACTCCACAATGATTAACTTATACTTGGTGTTCAGTAAAGAAGAGGAATGGAGGAAACACAAAATAAAATACCACTAAACAAAATGAAGGAAGAGCCCCCAACTTCAGATTCATCTCTGATCACCTATTTGCTTCTGCTATTTAAGCAGACCACAATCTGTTCATCCGTCTGACTAGTCAGGGATGTTTTATGTGTGTTCAAACTCGGGTTACTGCCACTGAGTTCAGTGGTGAAGTACATCTTGCCCAATCGACACAATTCTTGAGATCTGTTCAGTGCCCTTCCCTCCCCTGGAGGGATGCATACTTGTCTCCATATCAGAAACTATCCTGATCTGGACAAGAAACACACATGTCCTGTCTCAGGTACTCAGTTTCTGCCCAAACTTGGCAGAATGGATAAGGTTTTTCTGAACTCTTGACCACAATACTTGTCATAGCCGCTGGTCCTGAGTCGTAACACATTGGTGATCTGCTCCACAACAGCTGGTAAACTATTAAATCATTGAAATTTATGGCTCAGAAGGGATCTATTGTTTGAAAGAAAATTGGGGGTTTAATCCCTGATGTCTTGACCAATATTTAACCCTTCAATCACCATTACTAAAAAGATTTTTTTGAGTAATATCACTTTGGGCAAATGAGCTGGTGCATTCATTATGGCAAGATCGTGAATGTTTCTCATTGGCTGAGATATTGTGAAGGGGCGTGAAACAACCTTGTAGAGATGATTCCTTCATTGGGATAAAAGGAAGCAATGATAATTGGGAGAATTTCATCCTTTTGGTGTGGAGTTGCACTCTGTTCAAAGAAAACTGCTAGAGGTGCCTGTTTCTTTTCTCTCTGAAGTGTGGATCAAACTGTATCATCTTTTAGGAAACATGAAGAGTGTACCCCAATCGCTTGCTCAAAATATTAGCACTAGACAAATACCAACAAATTGTGTTGGTTGAATCATCCCAGAATGGATGCACATCCCATCTGCATCTGAAGTGGATGGCATAATAGAGCAGCCTCATATCTCCAGGGGCTTAGTTTCAGTCTCTAGTTGCAGTCCATACGGGGCTTGCACATTCTCTCTGTGGACCCTTTTTCTCTCTTCCGCGTCCCAGGGGTATTGACCTTGGTTTGATATTGTTTTATGTACTACAGTGAAAAGCATTCATTTTGCATGCCATGCAGACAGATCATGGTTACAACGAGGATGTGAAAAGGAAAGCAGATTGCAGAGTACGGTGTCATAGTTACAGAGAAAAGTGCAGAGCAGGTAGGCAAATAAAGTGCATAGGCCATGATAAGGTAGTTTGGGAGATCAAGAGTTCATCTTGTAATGTACGAGAGGTCCTTTCAAGAGTCTGATTACAGTGTGTTATAAGCTGTGCGAAGAGCACTTCAAATTGCCCCAGACTAGCTGAATGAGAAAGGAGTCATAAAGGGAGTAGTTGTGGAAGGGTTAAATTGCAAAGTTGCAGAGGAATGAGACAAATTAGATGGCCTCCTCCTGTGTGGTTTAAGTATGTGAATTCATGGAAGCTTGGTCTTCAGGAAGAAGCCATTCTGCCCAGCATGTTCATTAAATCACCTTTTGATGAACCAAACCTTTGGGTTCTTTCTGACAAATACTTACCCTGCTCCCTTGGCATATTTCCAGTTGAGTCTGACTCCATTTCCTTTCCAGTCCAAGCAGTTGACAAAAATGTGCAAGCAGTGTCCCATCTCTCCAGCTAACCCATTGGACAATTACCTTAAATCTGTCCTCTAGTTCTTGAGCAGTCTGTCTGTGAAAGCAAATTTTCCTTAAGGTGGTAGCTATATCTACAACAGCCCAAACTCCGCAGTTTCATAAATCTCTCCATCTCCTTTAGGACTCTGTTTACCACTTACTTCATCAAACAAGTATTTTTTTTTTATCTGGGTTTAAAAATCTCTTTCAGACTAAGTTCCCTTGTTTGATAATGCTCTTGGAAAGTGTCCCAGAACATTTTTGTTGCTGAGTGAATGGTTTCTGTTGTTCACTTTTTCATGAACCAAAGGTAAACTGACAATCTCACCCTGAGAGCTCAAAGGATAACCCAAATGAGAAATGAAAGCATCTTTCTGGTGCAATTGATTGGCGGTTTGGTATGGGTTATACACACAAAATGCTGGAGGAACTTAGCAAGTCAGGCAGCAGTTATGAAAGGAAACAAAATTCTCAGCCCAAAATCTCAACTGTTTATTCCCCTCTGTAGATGCTTCCTGACTTGCTGAGTTTCTCCTGCATCTTGTGTGTGTTGCTCAAGATTTCGAGCATCTGCAGAATCTCTTGCACTTGGGTGTGGGTTATGCCACTTGCCTGCTACCACCTGTGTTCACCACAAGAGGCCCCCCTCTCACCATTCTCTCATTACTTGCAGAAGAGTTGAGTAATTTGAGAACTCATCAGTGAACTTTCTTTTTCTGTTAATATAATTTAACAAAATACGTGGACTAGAATGATTGGGCCACTTAAGCAAATCATTGCACAAAAATACTGAATCATTGACAAAGATGTGTTTACTGATCAAATCAAGCAAGCTAAACTGAGACCTTCAAGATTTTAACTCAACCAGCATAGTTTTTCCACTGCTGACAACTGAGCTGCGGTTGTTGGAAATGCAAGCAGAGTTTAATGAGAACTAACTCACTTAGGATGAAGGCCTCAGACTCAGAGCTCCACTGAAACAAACATTTGGAAAGCGGTGAAATCATCGGACAAAGTCAGCATGGATTTGTGAAAGGAAAATCTTGTCTGACGAATCTCACAGAATTTTTTGAAAATGTAACTAGTAGAGTGGATAGGGGAGAACCAGTGGATGTGGCATATTTGGATTTTCAAAAGGGTTTTGACATGGTCCCACACAGGAGATTAGTGTGCAAACTTAAAGCGTATGGTATTGATGTGGATAGAGAATTGGTTGGCAGACAGGAAGCAAAGAGTGGGAATAAACAGGACCTTTTCAGAATGGCAGGCAGTGACTAGTGGGGTACCACAAGGTTCAGTGCTGGGACCTCAGTTGTTTACAATATATATTAATGACTTAGATGAGGGAATTAAATGCAGCATCTCCAAGTTTGCGGATGACAGGAAGCTGGGCGGCAGCGTTAGCTGTGAGGAGGATGCTAAGAGGATGCAGGGTAACTTGGATAGGTTAGGTGAGTGGGCAAATTCATGGCAGATGCAATTTAATGTGGATAAATGTGAGGTTATCCACTTTGGTGGCAAGAACAGGAAAACAGATTATTATCTAAATGGTGGCCGATTAGGAAAAGGGGAGGTGAAACAAGGCCAGGGTATCATTGTACACCAGTCATTGAAAATGGGCATGCAGGTACAGCAGGCAGTGAAAAAGGCGAATGGTATGCTGGCATTCATAGCAAGAGGATTCGAGTACAGGAGCAGGAAGGTACTACTGCAGTTATACAAGGTCTTGGTGAGACCACACCTGGAATATTGTGTGCAGTTTTGGTCCCCTAATCTGAGGAAAGACATCCTTGCCATAGAGGGAGTACAAAGAAGGTTCACCAGATTGATTCCTGGGATGGCAGGACTTTCATATGATGAAAGACTGGATCGGCTAGGCTTATACTCGCTGGAATTTAGAAGATTGGTGGGGATCTTATTGAAACGTTTAAAATTCTAAAGGGATTGGACATGCTAGATGCAGGAAGATTGTTCCCAATGTTGGGAAAGTCCAGAATGAGGGGTCACAGTTTAAGGATAAAGGGGAAGCCTTCTAGGACCGAGATGAGGAAAAACTTCTTCACACAGAGAGTGGTGAATCTGTGGAATTCTCTGCCACAGGAAACAGTTGAGGCCACTTCATTGGCTATATTTAAGAGGGAGTTAGATATGGCCCTTGTGGCTAAAGGGATCAGGGGGTATGGAGAGAAGGCAGGTACAGGGTTCTGAGTTGGATGACCAGTCATGATCGTACCGAATGGCGGTGCAGGATCAAAAGGCTGAATGGCCTACTCCTGCACCTATTTTCTATGTTTCTATGTCTCACCCTTGCCCCTGTTGCAATTCAAACCCAGGGGGGAATTACTACTGACAATCACTCAATCGTTTACACCAATCTCACACTAATCCCATTTAATTCTTGCCACATTCTCATGAATTCCCTGCTGATTCTACTTCCCATCTGCATACTAGTGGTAATTTACATTCCGTGGCCACTTTATTAGGTAACTCCTGCACCACTGAGAGTATGTTCATTTCTATATCTGGCAGTAGTCCTGCAGCACAAGGCACTTTCCAGGTGTAAGAAGCACGGCTATTAAGATGGTGAAGCAGTATAGCCTGTTAAACAAGGACATAGGCAGTTGGCCGTCTACGCAAGGGTCAGTGTTTGGAGATGTAACTTGTTTGCAGCATAAGAGAAAGAATCTAAACCTTGCTTCTTGGACGAGTGGAAAATTGGATGTGAACCAATTTAACAGTCTTAGAGGTTAGGTACACTGCTTTGAAATCACTGCAAGCCGTCATTTTTTTTGTATTCTACATATTTATTAAGCATTTGATGTGCTGGTTTCATTGCTCCATTTTGGTGTTTGTGCTGGCATTGTAGCTCCCAAATGGTCTGCACAACTGATACGTGACAATGTTCATGCTTCAGCCTACATCTGGTTATTTCATATTCTTGCTAGTTCCAATACAAAGGCTGCCACTTTTGCAGCCTCTCCATAAGTCCAGGGCCAGGAAGGCGTTTGAATTGTCTTGGCTTTTGAGCTGATTTTTGTGCAGTCTGCAAGTTCGAATTCATTCACAGAATGTGGTGGTAAGGCTGTCATTTAATCCCCTCAGCAGCCTCTCTTGAAACTGGTGTATTGCTGAACCCATGCAATCCATATACATCAGTGGCTACTTTATCAGGTGCACGTGTACACTTTATTGATGCAAATATCTTATCAGATAATCATGTGGCAGCAACTCAATGCATACACATGCAGACATGGTCAAGAGGTTCAGTTGTTATCCCAACCAAACATCAGAATGGGGAATGAGTGTTTGTGACGGGGTCCCGAAATATCCCTATGAACTGTGATTTTGAAATGAGAGAGAGAGAGCTGCTCAACAACAGACACCTTGTTAAAAAGAGAGAGAGAGAGAAAGAAGGAGAGAGCGGGACGAAGACTGCTCACAGTTTGTTTATACTTTCCCAAGGACATTGCCTGCTTGTACGTTCTTACAGAAAGAGAAGGGAGGAGTTATTTGAGAGACAGTTGGTACTCAGCACGGGGAGATAAATAGAAGGTCAGATGATAGACCTGAGACACATGGTTTTGGACACTGAGTGAGCTTTGTTGTGCCCACAGAAAAAGTGGGTTTTGGAGGATCGATCAAGCGGATCGATCAGTGGCTCTTGCAGTGTGAACGGCGTGTGACCGGTGGGGAGTTATTTGTATGTCCAACCCTCGCCTGGGTTGATAGCTCCACCACAGAAGAACGGTCCCCTTTTGTTGTGGTCACAGTCGGCGACTTCTAAAGGAATTCGGAGGACAACGGGAAGATCGATGGCGTCAGCTCACCTGAAGACTCAAATCTTTTCCTCTATCTCTCTCTTCATCACTACTCAACTCAATACCATGAACTGAACTGAACTTTACTCATCATCGTAAGACTGTATCTATTTACCCCTAGACCTAAAGAAGCTTGGTTTTCATATATTTCCACACTTACTGAAATACTTACTTATATATAATCATTGCTAATCTGTTTGATTTATCTGCATTTATATTACTGATTGTGTAGTTACTAATAAATATCATTAGTTAGTAGCAATACTGGACTCCAAAGTGTTTTCCATTTCTGCTGGTTCTTTAACCCGTCACGGGGTACATGATAGTGTTAGTGCAAGGCAGAGTGGTTTGAGTATCTCAGAAAATGCTGGTCTCCTGGGATTTTCACACACAACAGTCTCTAGAGTTTACAGAGAATGGTGCAAAAAACAAGAAAGGTCTGGTGAGTAGCAGTTCTGTGGGTGAAAATGCCTTGTTAACGGGAGAGGTAAGAGGAGAATGGTCAGACTCGTTCAAGCTGACAGAAAGGCAACAGTAACTCAGATAATCACGTGTTGCAACAGTGGTGTGCAGAAGAGCATCTCTGAACCACAACATATCAAACCTCGAAATGGATGGATACAACAACAGAAGACCATGAACATACACTCAGTGGCCACTTAATTAGATACAGAAGGTACCTGATAAAGTGGCCACTAAGTGTATGTGATAAGTTTATAGCTTTGAGTGGAAGTTTCAGGACTGAGACTCTTGATGTATTTATCTGGTCAGGGTGCAGTATAACTCAGAGAAACTTCCAGGAGCTGTGCTCCCTTGATAAAGCCCAGTTCCCAAGGAATGAAAAAATAAATAAAATTTCTGGTCTCATTGCTCCAGCATCATTGAGGTGGGTCAATGGCTGAAAGGCTTTTCCTGTCCTGTATGACAACATAATTCTACAGTTGTGTTATTTTGTATGTTTCCCATTGTTGTCACTGAGCTCAGAAACCCAACAGCTTTACCCTCTGTTATCAGAGCTGAAAAAGAACCTCACTGGGGTTCTTTCATTATCATGATGAATGGCTCTTAATAATAAGACAGCAGCAAGGCCTGACTGCTTGGCCTTAACACTGCCATGTGTCGCTGGATTCTGGATTTCTTGACAGAGAGACCACAGTCAGTCTGTGTTGGTAGAAACATCTCTGACTCCATCACACTGAGCACTGGATCCACACAAGGCTGTGTGCTTAGCCCATTGCTGTTTACACTGCTAACACATGACTGTGCAGCCAGATTCAAGGAGAACCTGATCATTAAATTTGCGGATGATACCACAGTGGTGGGGCTCATCAGCAAAAATGATGAAACAATGTACAGGGAGGAGGTCAAACACCTAGAGAGTTGGTGCAGGGATAACAACTTGATGCTTAATGTCACCAAAACCAAGGAGATGATCGTCGATTTCAGACGGTGTCAGCCTGAGCACACACCCCTCAGCATCAGCGGCTCCACAGTGGAGAGAGTGGAAAACATCAAGTTCCTTGGGCTGCAGATCTCGGACAATCTCATCTGGTCCAGGAACACCACCGGGATTGTGACACGGGCCCAGCAGAGACTGCACTTTCTGAGGAAGCTTAAACAAGCATCACTCCCCACTAACATCTTAACTACATTCTACAGAGGCGTGGTTGAGAGTGTGTTGACCTCTTGCATCACAATCTGGTACTCCAGCTGCAGTGCTGTCAACAAAAAAGCCTTGCAGAGGGTGGTTAGGGGAGCAGAGAAGGTTATTGGGGTCTCCCTACCTTCTGTCCAAGACCTCTTTCAGAGTCAATGCCTCCAGAAGACACGGTACATCATTAAAGACCCCTCACACCCTCTCCATGAACTGTTTGTTCTTCTGCCATCAGGCAAATGTTACAGGAGCATCAAAACTAAAACCACAAGGCTACTAAACAGCTCCCTCCCACAGGCAGTCAGACTGCTAAATAGCTGCTCTACCTGACTCTGCTTTGGACACTTTTAACTTGCACTGGACACTTATAACTTGATTTTAACTGACATGTGGCTGTTGTATTTTACCATTTATTGTTATGTTTATTATTTAGTGTTGCGTTTGTTATGTTATGATTGCACTGCTCCTGAGAAACACTGTCTCGTTCTACCCTGCAGAGCTGATGTACGGTTAGAATGACAAAGTTTTTTGAATCTTTGAATCTTTGATGCCTTCAAAGGAAGTTATATTCAGTACTGGGTCCAAATTATATAAATACTATGCATAGTACTTGGAGCAGAGAAGTAACTTTTCAGCCCATGTGGCTCTGACTGTTGATAATGCTTCACATTCCAGTTTATCCTGTCAACATTAATACAGGTTATATAAGATTAATGCAGCGTAGGAAAGGCTATTCGGCCCACAGTATCTCTGCTAGCCACAGCAAATGAAACTAACCCTATCTGCCCGCACATGATCCATCTTCCTCCAGTACCATCATCTTCATGTGTTGTCTAAACATTTCTTAAATAACACTGTCATATCTGTTTCCACTACAATCATGGTAGGGTATTCAGACACCTGCCGCTCTCCATATAAAAAAAACTAACCCTTCCTATCTCCCTTAAACCTCCCCGCTCACGCTTCAGAGCTACAACCACTAGTATTTGACATTTCCTATCCTGAGAAAGAAATTCCTTTCATGATTACATAAACTTTTATCAGCTCTCCCTCAGCCGCCAGTTCTCCACAGAAAACAATCCAAGTCTATCCAACTTATTATTCAAAAGGTCTAATCCAGCCAGCATCCTGATGACGTTCCTGCATGCTTCTCTTCTTATCTCCCTTACTTGCACCTTAAGCTGCTTTGGTCTGTGTTGCAGTCTTCCAGACTTAATATTGAACTGTACTACAGGTTTCTCACTTTTTCTCTTTGTGTCATTTCTGGCCATTTCCACTGTAAGTGATCCATCTGCGAAATTGGCCCGGTTGTTTGTCTCCTTCCATAGATATAGCCTAACATATTGACTATGTCCTACTTTTTTTGAGTTATCTTAAACTTTGTTTTTTGGTGGTGCTCTCTAACTGTTGCCAAAAAAGTTCAACATTTTAAAGTTTGACGTACATGGATAATCAAAGTGTGTATACCATATGCAACCTTGAGATTCGTCTCCTTGCAGGCACCCACAAAACAACCCATTAAATAACTGCGCACAACAAAGACTGTTGAACATCCAATGTGCAAATAAAAAGAAAAAACAGTGCAAACAATAAAAATGTAAAGCAAGTAACACAGAGAACATGAACCCCAGTGTCCTCAAAAGTGAGACTAAGGACTGTTCAGCACTGCAGCCAGTTCGGGTGCCTGATGTTTGCAGGCCACAGCTGCAGAGTCAGTTCAGCGCTGAGCTGAGTAAAGCCTCATGCAGTAATGAGCTGAAGATCGGCTTAGTCCTTCGCCCTCGACCTTGACCTCTTGATCTTTTTAATCTGGCTCAGTGCTTCAATTGGCTAAACATCAGTTTGTTTATCACTCTCAGGCATGGGCCCCATTGCTTCAATCTGGCCTGAAGTCCGCTGCAGCAAAGGCTGCTGCACACGTACCTGCATTCCCAAGAGACCAGTTTGCGGAATCTTTCAGTGTACCCCGAAAATGGCAGGTCACTCAGAAGGTTCAAAAGCACAAATCCCAAAGGAAAATTACAGGTTGTGGATTGGAGTGATTGTAGTCCAGAAAAAATAGAAAGTAGTTTTGTTTGCTGCCTGCAAAGCATCACCATGTCCTATCAGCCCCATCTTCACGGATCCACAATCCACTGGAGCTGATGACATGAGGAGAATAAAAATGGAATTAGTGTAGGATTGGTGTAAATTGGTGCTTAATACTTGGCATGGATTCAGTGGGATAAATTGACTCTTTCTATGCTCTATGGTTGGGCAAGGGTATAGAGCAGAAAGGTATCCTTTCTGAAAGGTTCAGTCCTTCCCAAAAGGCAGCATATCATTGATTGCAACTTGATAATTAGTAAAATTTCTGGAGCGGGCTTGAACCTCTGACTCCTAACCAAGAACTCGGTTTGGGATTGAAGGCAGCTGAGCAGTAAGAAGGTGTCCTCTCCGTTTCACCATGAGTGTCTGTGGTCTTGCCAGTGGTTCAGTGGAAATTATGAAGCATATCATCTGTACTAAACATACACGCAGCCAACTTGGAAAGCCCTGTGACTGAGCCTTGAGAGTGAAATATGTCTGTGCCTTTATTCTTCCGTCTTCATCCTCCGTGGATTTGAGTTCCTAATAAATACAGCTACACGTGTCCTGTATCACATCCAGATAGTTTCACCAATCAGCCATATCATTCTCCCCTGATCTGGCAATGCCACAATTAAATATTCTCCATGGTCTCAGCCCTCCCCATGTCTGTAATCTTCCCAAGTACTTAAATTCTCTAAGGTCACTGCAATTGCATATCTATTGCAGCACCATTGTGAACTGTACTTTCTACTTCTCTGATCATTGGAATTATTTTCCTAAACCTCGCTGCCTCCCCATCTCATTTAATATGCACCTCACACCTTCTTATTTGAACAATAACATTGCTTTGTTATTGCACAGTATCAGTTTTTGTTTGATCATGCTCCTGCAAGCTTTTGTCACATTAGAGGCACTGAAGTGTGCCCCCCCCGCACACATGAACACACTAACAATTGCCAGCAGTAGTGCATTGTTTAGACCAATTAATCTCCATCACCGTACAATGTACGTTGATTGAATTCCATCAGAGTGCAATGCCCCTATTATTGGTGCAACGTGACATACCACAACAATGGAAAGATAGCATGGTTGCCCATTTCATTGCATAGTTCTTACACAGTGGAGAATTGTTGCTTGCTTGTCATTGGGCAGTAGGGAAGGAAAGGGAAGAGGTGACCACACTAGCAGAAGCTAGCAGCTTGGAATTGGTGCTAAAAGAAAAAAGAGTTCTCACACTCATAAGAACCAAGGGAACCATACTGAAAGGGTGAAGATCTTACTGAGTGATATAGCCACATGGGTAGGTATGGTTATGGGCTCGAATTGAGCAATTGGGAGTGGAGGCCAGAGAAATGTTAGTTGAGCCAAGTGGCAACTTGTTGTCCAGTTTTTAAAAAGTCCAAAATATATCTGTTGTACTCATCTCGGTAGGTGAACGCTTGGGATTGAGAACATACATCCACCCCATTTCTGCAGGTTTGGGACCAATGTAGCATTCAAAGGCTTTGCAGTTGCGTAGCAGAATGTATTGGTGTAGAGTGTGTAGGTAATTCCTTTTCTGCAGTTTTCTGCAGAGTTCTGTTTACACTGAACCTCTCTCTGCTCCCACTCACTGTCAATCCAAATATTCTGAATGATAATGGACCAAAGATTCCCAGGAAACAGCAGGTACACTGCACTTTCTCAAGGAGTCATAGAGAACATTTTGTATTTTTTTTCCTTCTGTCCAGATGATAACCTCGTCTACACATATGAATAAAATATGAATTTCTTAATGTGGTGTTTGCATTTAAGTAGGTTGGGTTTGTGTATGTTCATATATTTGTGGAAGTGTGGTGTATGTGTGGGGAAAGTGGTCTTGAAAGTTTGCCTGGAAGGGTTTGTGGGTATGTGTGCGTGCGCTTAAATTTGTGTATATATTGCATGTGTCTGCTTTTATATGGGAATTTATTTGAGTGGTATATTTGTGAGTGTATGGATATGTCAGGGACTTCGTGTATGTGTGTGTGCCTCTAGTCTGTGTGATTTCAGCAGGGGGCCGGGTGACCCCTTGTGCGACCACCTCCCAAACCCAAGCTCCGCCCCAAAAAGTTTCACATCTGGAAACTTTTTTGGGGCGGAGTGCAGTTTGAGGGAATCCCTTCGCTCAGTGGCTGCCGCCGCTCAATCTATTACATCATCGTCCTGAGCACCAGTGAGATGTGGCAGGCGGGCGGCTGTGAATGACAAGGCACGGCAAGATGCAGCAGTAGAGTTGCGGGATCCGAACTGGGCAAACTGTGTTGACTTTTTGCACTGGTGGCGGCAGCTCCCTAAATTAACGGGAGATCGGAATCTCTTTCGAGCGAGAGGAGCTGGATAACTTTTTCCCGGTAAGTACATGAAAATTGTTCCATGTCTTCCACTCGCAGAAACTTTCACTGCACTTAACGGAATAAGGTCGGTATACGCTGGATGTTATTAAGGAAACGCTAATGGCTATAACCACAGATGAAATTAAGACGTGGAAGTATTCAGGAACAGCAGCGAAGACGGGAGACGTGTGTGAAGGTGATTTCGGAGGGAAATCGTGATTTACACTTTCTTTGAGGCTCTGAAGTACCTTTTCTCAGCTTCTCCTTTTACTCCGTGGTCACCCCAGCGGTTCCCGCAGACTGCGGAAGAGGCTGCAGAACGAGTTCGGTCGGGTGATTGTCTGAGACACCAACAAAGAGCCGCACGAATAAAAAATGCAATAAAGGGGAGAAAACTCTCTTTTAATGGTGAGGCAATCACCCAACACACCGAGGGGTTTCAGGAGAAACCATTGTACACAGGGAGGACCGAGATATGGAACTGACGGAGCATTGGAAGGGATATATTAGTAAAGATAGTGGGAAAGAATGGAAAACGGTAAGCACAAGAGATTGAAACCTTGAGCAACACACAAGAATACGGGAGAAACTCAGCAACCCAGACAGCATCTACGAAAGGGAAAAAACAGTCGACATTTCGGACCGAGACCCTTCATCTTTAATGGAAAAACAGTGCTGGTGACGAATTTCAGGAGAGGTCGTTGACTTGAAATGTTTCTTTTTTTTTTGACTCAGCAAATGCTTCCTGACTTGCTGAGTATTTGAGGTATTTTCTGTTCTTAATTCAGATTCCTCCTGTCTGCTGGCTGTTGCTTTTGTGGTCATGGTGATGGGTGCAGACAGGGAAATGAGTGCTGTACGCACCTCGTCTGTCTGTGTAATGCTCAGGCACTGAAATCAGACTTAATCTGATGCTTCTAAGATTTGGCCGAGAAGGGGCGAGCGAAGCGTTGAACTTCAATATGTAAGGGGACTGGGAAAATCACGTTAGTGTCGGATCGCAAGGGAGGGAATTTGATGAATGCCTGCGAGAGACGGCTTTTTAGAGCAGCTATTGCTTGAGCCTACTCAGGGAAAGGCTAGATTGGATGTTGTGTAATAACCCAGATCTCATTAGGGAGCGTAACCTAAAGGAACCCTTAGGAGGCAGTGATCATAATATGATTGAATTCATAATGCAATTTAAGACGGAGAGGCATAAGTCATAAGTATTGCAATAGAATAAAGGGAATTACTGAGGATTGAGAGAGGAGCTTGCCCATGTGGATTAGAGGAGAATACTGGCAGGGATGATGGCAGAGCAGAGGCGGCTGAAGTTTCTGGGAATAGTTCACAAGGCGCAGGATAGATATGTACCACAGATGAAGAAGTTATCAAATGGCAGGGGTGGGCAACCGTGGCTGACAAAGGAAGTTAAGAACTGCATAAAAGCCAATGAAATGGCAAGTAAGGTAGCAAAAGTGAGTGGGAAGTTGGAGGAGTGGGAAGCTTTTAAAATACAACAAAAGGCAACTAAAAGAGCATCAAGAAGGGAAAAGATGAATTATAAGGACAGGCTAGCCAATAATATAAAGGATACCAAAAGATTTTTTTCTGTTATATAAACAGTAAAAGGGAGGTGAGAGTTAATATTGGATCACTGGAAAATGCTGCTGATGAGGTAGTAATGGGGGCAAAGAAACGGCAGTTGAACTTAATGAGTGAGTTCTTTGCATCCATCTTCACTGTGGAAAACACTAGTAGTGTGCCAGAGGTCCGTGAGTGCCAATGCTATTACAAAGGAAAAAGTGCCAGGAAAACTGAAAGGTCTTAAGGTGGATAAGTCACCTGGGCCAGCTGGACTACATCCCAAAGTCCTGAGAGAGATTGCTGAAGAGATAACAGATGCATTGGTCATGATCTTTCAAGAATCACTTGATTCTGGCATGGTCCTGGAGGACTGGAAGATTGCAAATGTCACTCCACTCTTTAAGAAGAGAGGAAAGCAAAAGAAAGAAATGATGGGCCATTTAGCCTAACCTCAGTGGTAGGGAAAGTGTTGGAGGCTATTATTAAGGATAAAGTTTTGGGGTACATGGAGACTAATGATAAAATAAGTCAAATTCAGCATGGTTTCTGAAAGGGAGATCTTGCCTGACAAACCTGTTAGAGTTCTTCAAAGAAGTAACAAACAGAGTGGACAAAGGAGAGGCAGTGCATTTCAATCACTTGGATGTTCAGAAGTTTTTTTTAAATAAGTTGCCGCACATGAGGCTGCTTAACAAGTTAAAATCCTCTGGCATTACAGAAAGACACTGACATAGATAGAGGAATGGCTGACAGGCAGGAGGCAGAGAGTGGGAATAAAGATTGCCACTGGTTGGGTGCCAGTGACTAGTGGTGTTCCTCAGGGGTCAGTATTGGGACTGCTGCTTTTCTCATTGTTTGTCAATGATTTAGATAATGGAATTGATAGCTTTGTGGCAAAGTTTGTGGATGGTATGAAGATAGGTGAAGGGGTAGGTAGTGCTGAGGAAGCATTGTGATTGCAGCAGGTCTCAGACAAATTGGAAGAATGGGCAAGAAAAATGGCAGATGGAATACAGTGTTGGGAAATGTATGATAATGCATTTTGGTAAAAGGAACAATAGTGTGGACTATTATCTAAATGGGGAGAAGGTTCAAACATCAGAGGTGCAAAGGGACTTAGGAGTCCTTGTGCAAGACTCCCAGAAGGTTAATTTACAGGTTGAGTCTGTGGTAAAGAAGGCAAATGCAATGTTGGCATTTATTTCAAGGGGAATAGAGTAAGGAGATAATGGTGAGCCTTTATAAGACTTTAGTCAGGCTGCACTTGGAGTATTGTCAACAGTTTTCGGCCCCATATCTCCAAAAGGATAAATTGTCATTGGGGAGAGTCCAGTGGAGTTTCACGAGGATGATTCCAGGTATGAAGGGGTTAACATATGAGGATTGTTGGCAGCTTTGGGCTTGTACTCACTGGAATTTAGAAGAATGTGGGGGGATCTCATTGAAGCCTTCCAAATGTTGAAAGGACTATATAGGGTGGATGTGGAGAGGATGTTTCCTATAGTGGGGCTATCCAGAACTAGAGGGCACAGCCTCAAAATTGAAGGGCAACCTTTGAGAACAGAGATAAGGTGGAGTTTTTTTAGCCTATCAATCTGTGGAATACTCTGCCACAGACTGCGGTGGAGGCCAGGTCTGTGTGTATATTTAAAGCAGAAATTAATCATTTCCTAATCTTCTGGATCCTGAACCTTCTCCTGGATTGTAGTACCGAGCAGAGGGCATGTGCCAAATGGCGAGAGTTCTTAATGGTAGATACAATCTTCCAGAAAATATTCTCAGTGATGTGGAGTGCTGGCTGGTGACAATTGGCTAAGTATTCAACTCTTTGCAGCCTCAATACCCAAGCTGTATTGTAACCAGTCAGAGTACTGTCCGCCATACATCCATTGAAATTTGTAAGAATCTTTGCTGACATACCAAATCTCCTCAAACTCCCAATGAAGTGGAGTCACTGGCATGCCTTCTTCTTAGTTGCCTCTTGCTCTATATCCTGAAACTGAAAACCCTGTGTGTCTTGTTAATCTCTGGCTTATTAGGAAACTGAATTGCCCTTTCCACTTGTGTCACTTTGCTAAGTTTGTCGTCTGTGTCCCAGTAGCTAACTTTCTCCCCTCTGTGCCAGAAAGAACCTGGGTTCAGCTTCCGTTCCCAGACATGACCACTTGAATCTCGGCTGGTTCATTGGGTGCAATGCTGAGGGAGCCTGATGTTGAAAAGCAGTTGTTTAGCTGAGAGGCTGTAGTGGGGTCTCAGGCAGATATGAAAGATCATCTCGTACCAGCCTGAGTAGGGTGAAGGGAAATGGAGATCGTGGGGAGCTTCCCTCATGCTCTGTTCAGTAAAAGGTAGCAGCAAAACATGTTGACTGTTGTTTTTTCTGTTTGTGGAGCAAAAAACTAGCTGCTGCTGCAATCTGGAGCAACCATCTATCTGCTGGAAGAACCTAGTGAGTCAGGCAGCATCTGTGGAAGGAAAGGAGGTGTTGATATTTCAGTTTGAAATGGCAACTGTTCATTTCTTCCCACATATACTGTTTGACTCACTGAATTCCTCCAGCAGATTGCTTGAAACTGCTGGAGGAACTCAGCAGGTCAAGTACTGTTTGTAGAGGGAAACAGACAGTCAATGTTTTGGGTGCTATTTAGACCCTAAGATGTAAGAGAAGAATTATGCCATTTAGTCCAATGAATCTGCTCTATCATTCATTTATGGCTGATTTATTATCCTTCTCAACCCCATTCTTTGGCCTTCTCCCTGTAATCTTTGATGACATTACTAATCAAGAACCTATCAACCTCTGGTTTAAATATACCCAATAACTTAGCCTCCACAGTTGTCTGTAACAACGAATTCCACAGATTCACCACCCTCTGGCTAAAGAAATTCCTCCTCATCTATGTTCTAAAGGGATGTCCTTGTATTCTGAGTCTGTGCCTTCTGGCCCTAGACTCTCCCACTATAGAAAACATCCTCTCCACATCCACGCTATCTAAGCATTTCAATGTTCAATAGGTTTCAATAAGATTCCCTTCATTCTTTTAAACTCCAGAGCCACCAAACGCTATTTGCTACCTGCTGTTTATGGAATCTTTCTGTGTACAAGTGTGCATTTGCAACATTACATGGAATCTGCTCTTCAGAATTACCTCATTGACTGTTAGGCATTTTTGACATGTCCTGAGATTGTAAGCAACACCACAAATTCTTTAAATTTCAGAATCAAAAACTAGAAATAATTTACTGCTGCAAACATTTGTCAGCATACTTTATTTGCTTATGTGGAACAGCTGCGGAACTCTGTGGTTCTTGAAGTGACTGAGAGATAATCCACATAATTTATATTAAAAAAACTTTTGAGGTTCAGGAAAGGCCATTATTTGTCGCTCATCACTAATTGCATTTGGGTGCAATTTCAACCACTGCAGTCTTTACTGCATAATACAAAAACTAATACAAAAACTTGCAGATGCTGTTGGAATGGATCGTAGAGTTGGGAGTTCAAGGATTACTTGGGTTTTAACATTGCATCTAATTGCATTTTGAAAGATTATTTGAAGCATGGGTAGATTATACATTATGCAAACTCCACAGAGTCAACACTGGAAGTCAGGATTGGATCTGTGAAGCTCTGACCCAGTAACTCTACTAGCTGCACCACCGTGCAGCTCTCTCTCTGTCCTCCATTCCTTTCCACCCAGAATCTCTCTCTACTCTCCCTCCCTCCATTTCTTGCCTTCCCTCCCCTGCCTCCCTGTACCTCCTTTATTTCCATGCTCTTTCCATTCTCTGACATTCCCCCCTCTTGCCTGCTGTCTTTTCCACTCACCTTCCAATTTTGCACTGTCCCAACGAAGGAGTCATTTCCCTCGAGCTGGAGATTGCTGCGTCAAATCTAGTCTGTGAGTTGTGGAAGATAGTTACTGTGGGGTAGTGTAGTGGGGCAAAATAAATGGTTTTGAACAGCAGATTGTGGGGTGGCAAGGAGAATTCAGGGGAGGGATGAGCAGCTTTAGCTTGGGGGTTTGAAACAGATGGTGGGGCTCATTTGGGCAGAGGGCTCTCTGTTCTCAGTGTAATCGTGAAAGTGGGGAATAAAGTTGACTCAGTCTCCACACTATTCACACAATGTCACTATTTTCACGATTCATTCAACTACCTCAGGATGCTGAAGAAGTCTGGCATGACCTTGTTGGCACTCATCAATCATATTGCACAGTAACGTAACAGTGAGTGGACAGTATTACAGTACATGGAGTTGGGGTTCAGAGTTCAATCCTGGATTCCTCTGTAAGAAGTCTCTCTGTCCTCCAAATGGAATGCATGGGTTTTATCTGGTGCTCCTGTTTCCTCCCACAGTGCAAGGGTGTACTGGTTGGTAGGTTAACAGGTTATTGTAAATTGTATTGTGATTAGGTTAGGGTTAAATCGGGTTGTTGGGGGTTTCTGGGTGGCCTGGCTCAGAGGGCTCGAAGGGCATATTCTGTGCTATATCTCTAAATAAACAAATAAAGTAAGTAAGTTTTATTGAAGCATCACAGCTTGGTTTGGCTGCTGATCTACATGCGACCACAAGAAACTGCGGAGAGTTGTGGACACAGCTCAGCGCGTCACAGAAACCAGCCTCCCCTCCATAGACTCTTTCTGTGCTTGTCGCTGCTTCAGTAAAGCAGCCAAAATAATCAAAGCCCTCACCCACCCCAGACTTTCTCTCTCCTCTAACAAGCAGACGATACAGAAGCCCGAAAGCACGTGCCACCAAGCTCAAGAACAGCTTCTATCACACTGTTAAGAAATTATTGAATGGTTCCCTAGAACAACAAGTTGGATTCTTGACCTCAACATCTACCTCATTATAACCTCGCATATTATTGTGTACCTGCAATGCATTTTCTCTGTAGATGTTACAGTTTATTCTGCGTTCTGTTACTGTCTGACCTTGTACTACCTCAATAGAGGTAGACCTGTGTTAACACTATGCAGGACGAGTTTTCCACTGTAGTTCTGTACATGGGGCCAATTCCATATTCAGTTCCAATTCCAATTCCAACATAAAGGCTTTGAAGAGAGAACCAGGGAAGTACACACCCCAGGAAACTCTCTCCTAGGTAACTGGCACCCATTCACTCTATATTTAGACAATAGACAATAGGTGCAGGAGTAGGCCAGTCAGCCCTTCAAGCCAGCACTGCCATTCACTGTGATCATGGCTGATCATCCACTATCAAAATCCAGTTCCTGCCTTATCCCCTTATCCCCTATAAGATATATAATATATCTTATTATATTTGTTTATTTTGTGTTCATTAGAAAGCAATTTCTGATTACAAAAAGGATTTTTCTTGCTTGTAGGATCTTATGGCACAAAAGGAGAGTGCGTCATCATTACTGTAGTGTCTCTTTAGTCACCCTCTCTAGTTTTTGTCTCGTTGCCCTGAAAAGATATTTTTAATATTCCTGTCCTGATGAAGGGTCTCGGCCCAAAATTTTGATTCTTTATTCCTTTCTATAGATGCTAGTGGACCTGCTGAATTCCTTTAGCATTTTGTATGCTTTTAGTACTAAATTTATTTAGACTTTTACGGTTTCCTTTTCACAGATTCCTTTCTGAAAACCATATGTTAGAATCTGGAGTGAGAAAACAGACCTATAGGTTTTCTAGTTTATGCATAAGTCTCTTGTTGAACTTTTCCATCTGTCAGAGATGGATTTGAAGTTTTATTTTGGTCTTTTGTAGCATTATTGCATCATAAAATTAAGAATCTTTTGCCTTTCTTTCTCCTGCCCTCTTCTTCTGTTTTCCATTTTTCTGGCTTTCAGCTCTATCATTATTTCACCCTCCCTTAAATCTCTGGTACCCAATATACTGCCAATCCAGTTTAAACCCATCCTTGTAACACCAGTGGACACACCCAAGTTGATACCTGGCTTGGTCCTGCCTGGATGTAACCGGTACAGTTTGTGCAGGTCTCATCTTCCCAGAGCTGATCTCAGAACCTTAGGAATTCTTTTCTCTCTCCTGCACCATTCCTCTGTCCTCTGTGTCTACTCCCATACAGTGCATGGCACTGGCAGTCATCCTGAGATTACTATCTTTGAATTCCTGCTTTTTAATTACCTCCAAACACTACACTTGCAGGACTTCATCCCCTATTTAACCTGTTACTGGTACTGATCTGACCACCGCCACTGGCTGTAATCCTCCCTTCCAGATTTCCATGATATCCTCATCCCAAACACCAGCAAGACAGCGTGCCATTCTGGAGTTGGGTTCACAGAAGCAGAGATGTTTATTTCTTCCCCTTGTGATTGAATCTCTAGTCAATATTGATCTCCCATTCTTCCCCCCCCATATAGTGCAGCTGAGTCACAGACGTTTACTGCATGGTGGTATGTTACCGTAAGGTATCGTCTGTTGCAAGGTGAATTGTTAAGTTCTCGAGGTAACGTAACAAAGAAGTGTTGATCATGGTGCAGTCTGACCCAAGAAAACCAGGAAAAAAAAATGAGCCATAACCTGTTGGAATTCTCTCTCAACAGTTTCTTCCCCACTGCTACTGGAACCTGGACCCGTCACCCTTTCACACCCACTTCTATTGATGTTGCCATATTTTCGGATGCTTAGCTCACCCTCTCTCAGTTAGTTCATTATTGTATCGTTAGCTTTTTTTACACAGTACAATCTTTTCACCATTCTGCTTTGTTCTGAATTCCTATAAGACCATAAGACATAGGAGCAGAATTAGGCCATTTGGCCAATCAAGTCTGCTCCACCATTCAATCATGTCTGATTCTTTTTTCCCCTCGTCAATTTCATTCCCCGGCCTTCTCCCTTAACCTTGATGCCATGTCCAATCAAGAACCTATCAATCTCTGCCTTACGACCATGCATCCACAGCTGTCTGTGGTAACAAATTCCACAAATCCACCGCCCTCTGGCGAATGAAATTTTTCAGCATCTCTGTTTTAAATGGACGCCCCTCTATCCTGAGGTTGTGCCACCTTGTCCTAGATTCCCCCACCATGGAAAACATCTTTTCCACATCTACTCTGTCTAGGCCTTTCAACATTTGAAAGGTTTCAATGAGATCTCCCCTCATCCTTCTAAATTCCTGCGAGTACAGACCCAGGGCCATCAGACATTCCTCATATGATAACCCTTTCATTCTGGGAATCATCCTTGTGAACATCCTCTGAACCCTCTCCAATGCCAGCACATCTTTTCTCAGATGAGGAGCCCAAAACTGTTCACAACACTCAAGGTGGGGCCTTATAAAGCGTCAGAATGATATCCCTGCTCTTGAATTCAAGATCTCTTGTAATGAATGCTAACATGGCATTTGCTTTTCTCATCACTGACTCAACCTGCAAGTTAACCTTAGGGTGTTCTGCACAAGGACTCCCAAGTCGCTTTGCATCTCAGATTTTTGGATTTTCTCCCCAATTTAAAAAATTGTCTGCACATTTATTTCTACTACCAAAGTGCATGACAATGCATTTTCCAACATTGTATTTCAATTCCCACTTTCTTGCCCACTCTCCCAATCTGTCTAAGACCTTCAGCAGCTTACCAATTTCCTCAACACTATCTGCCTCTCCACCAATCTTTGTGTCATCAGCAAACTTGGCAGCAAGGCCATCTATTCCATCATCTAAATTACTGATATACAGCATAAAAAGAAGTGGTCCCAACACCAATCCCTGTGGAACACCACTAGTCACTGGCTCCCAACCAGATAAGGATCCTTTTATTCCCACTTGCTGCCTCCTACCAATCAGCCAGTGCTCTAACCATGTTAGTAACTTTAATGTAATACCATGAGCTCTAACTTGGTAAGCAGCCTCATGTGTGGCACCTTGTCAAAGGCATTCCGAAAGTCCAAATTTACAACATCCACTGCATCCCCTTTATCTATCCTACTTGTAATCTCCTCAAAGAATTCCAACAGGTTCGTCAGGCAAGATTAAGGAAACCATGCTGACTTTGTCCTATCTTGTCCTGTGTCACCAAGTACTCCATAACCTCATCCTTAACAATTGATTCCAATACCTTCTCAGCCACTGAGGTCAGGCTAACTGGTCTATAATTTCCTCTCTGCTACCTTCCTGCTTCTTAAAGAATTGCAATTTTCCAGTCTTTTTGCATAATGCCAGAATCCAATGATGTTTGAAGGTCATTACTAATGCCTCCACAATCTTCACCGCTACCTCTTTCAGAATGCTAGGGTGCAGTTCATCTGGTCCGGGTGACTTATGTACACTTAGGTCTTTCAGCATTATGAGTACCTTCTCCCTTGAAGTTACTCCCAGAAGTAACTGCACTTACCTCTCTTCCTTCACACACTATAACATCCGGCACACTGCTAATGTCTTCCACAGTGACGACTGATGCAAAATGCTCATTTAATTCATCTGCCGTCTCCTTGTCCCCTGTTATTATTTCTCCAGCCTCATTTTCCAGCGGTCCTGTATCCACTCTCAACTGTCTTTCATTGTTTACAGACTTGGAAAAGCTTTTACTATCCACTTTTATATTGTTTGCTAGCTTGCTTTCATATTTTATCTTTTCCCTTGTAATGATTCTTTTAGTTTCTCTCTGCAGGTTTTAAAAAGCTTCCCGCTAATTTTTGCTTTGTTGTATGCGCCCTCTTTCATTTTTACATGAGCTTTGACTTCCCTTGTGAGCTATGGTTGTACTATTTGCCATTTACGTATTTCTTAGTTTTTGGAATACATCTATACTGCACCTTCTTCATTTTTTCCCAGATTCTCATGCCATTGCTGCTCTGCTGTCATCCCTGCCAACATCTCCTTCCAATTTACTTTGGCCAACTCCTTTCTCATACCACTGTAATTTCCTTTACTCCACTGAGTATTACAGATTGCCAGGTACGAAGTTGTAGCCATCACTGAACGGTGGCTGAAGGATAGTTGTAGTTGGGAGCTGAATGTCTAAGGTTACATGTTATTTTGGAGGGGTAGGAAGGTAGGCAGAGGAGGTGGTGTGTGGCTCTACTGGTAAAGAATGGCATCAAATCAATAGAAAGATGTGACATAGGATCAAAAGATGTTGAATCCTTGTGGGTTGAGTTAAGAAACTGCAAGGGTAAAAGGATGTTGATGGCAGTTATATACAGGCCTCCCAACAGTGATTGGGTGGTGGACCACAGGTTACAACATCTGAATCAAAAGGGCAATGTTATGGTAGTCATGGGAGATTTTACCATGCAGGTCGATTGGGAAAATCAGTTTGGTAATGGATCTCAAGAGAGTGAGTTTGTTGAATGCCTTTTTAGAGCAGTTTGTCGTTGAGCCTACTAGTGGATCAGCTATACTGGACTGGTTGTTATGTAATGAACAAGAGGTGGTTAGGGAGCTTAAGGTAAAGGAACCCTTAGGGACCAGTGATCACAATATGATTATGTTCAACTTGAAATTTGATTGGGAGAAAGTAAAGTTTGATGTAACAGTATTTCCCTGGAGTAAGGGAAATTACAGTAGTATGAGAGAGGAGTTGGCTGAAGTAAATTGGAAGGAGCTGCTGGCAGGGATGTCAGTAGAGCAGCAATGGTGTGCATTTCTGGGAAAAAATGAGGAAGGTGCAGGACATGTGTATTCCAAAAATGAAGAAATACTCAAATGATAAAATAGCACAACTGTGGCTGACAAGGGAATTCCAAGCTATTGTAAAAGCAAAAAAGGGGCATACAACAAAGCAAAAAATAGTGGGAAGACAGAGGATTGGGAAGTTTTTAAAAACCTACAGAGAGCAACTAAAAATCATTAGAAAGGAAAAGATGATATATGAAAGCAAGCTAGCAAATAATATCAAAGTGGACTGTCTAAGTGCACACTATCTTTGCTTTTTCCCATCTGTCCTATCCTGAATCCCTTCATTCCGGTTCACACCCCACTGTCAAATTAGTTTAAATACTCCCCAACAGCTCTAACAAACCTGCCCGTGAGCATATTGGTCCCCCTTGGGTCCAGGTGCAACCCATCCCTTTTGTGCAGGTCATACCTCCCCCAGAAGAGATCCCAATGATCCAAGTACCTGAAACACTGCCTCCTGCACCAGCTTCTCAGCCACACATTTATCTGCCAAATCATCCTGTTTCTACCCTCACTAGAACGTGGCACAGGCAGCAATCCAGAAATTGCTATCCTGGAGGTCTCAGCTTTCTACCTAGCTCTCTAAACTTTCTCTTCAGGACCTCATTTTTTTTTCCTTCCTATGTCATTGGTACTAATATGTACCAAGGCATCTGGCTGCTCTCCCTCCCTCTCTATAATGCTGTGGATGCAATCTGAGATGTACCTAACCTTGGCACCTGGGAGGCAACATGCCATCTGAGTGTCCTGTTCATGTCCACAGAATCTCCTGTCTGTTCCTTTGACTATTGAGTCCCATATCACTACTGCTTCCCTCTTCTCCCTTTTTACCATCTGCACCATGGACCCATGGTCAATGCCAGCAACCTGGTCTCCATGGCATTCTCCTGGGAGGTCATCCCCCACAACTGTATACTTATTTTTGAGGGGAATGGCCACAAGGGTGCTCTGCGCTAACTGTCTATTCACATTTCCATTTCTCCTGATGGTCACCCAGCTACTCACCTCCTGCAATTTCAGGATGACCACTTCCCTGTGTCTCCTCACTCTCCTGTATAAGCCAAAGGTCATCCAGCTGCTGCTCCAGATCCCTAACACGGTCTTCAAGGAGTTGCAGCTGGATGCACTTCACACAGATTATTACTGTTTGTGAGGAATTTCATTCCAAAGCGATTTAGATTAGATTATTGTCATATACACTCAGTATTAGGTACAGGAGTGGAAGCCAGTGTGGCCTTCTATTTCTGTAGTCCAATCCTCTTCAATGTTCGACACGTTGTGTATTCATGTGGTAACATGTTGCTATTTGTGTTACTGTCACCTCCCTATCAGCTTAAAGCAGTTTGGCCATTCTCCCATGATCTCTCTCATTAATAGGACTTCTTAACCACTTTTTTTTTCTTTTCACAGCATTCTCTGCAAACTCTAGAGATTGCTGTGCACTATAATCCTAGGAGATCAGCAGTTTCTGAGATAACTCAAACCACTCCATCTGACACTGACAATCATTGCATGGTCAAAGTCACTTAAATCACATTTGTTCCCATTATGATATTTAGTCTGAACAATAACTGAACCTCATGACCATGTCTGCATTGTTTCATGGATTAACGAGAAGGTGTACTAATAAAGTAGCCACTAAGTGTACACCAGGAGCGAAGATATTCCTTGCTCCTCCGGCTTGATGGCCCCACACACAATCAATGGCAAAGACCTTCCATAATCCAGTAAAACATACTGCTAACAGTAACATCTGTGTTCCCTGCTGAATTTGTGTGTTTCTCTGTTATAGGATTCTTGAGCCGACCTTTAAAAGTCAAGCGCAAGGAGTAAGACATAGGTTTCTTTGCTGCCCGAGGAAGTGAGGAAGTATGAAAACCATCCTTTGCATTCTCCATCAATGTTTGGCCCTGGTGTTCCTCCACTGCGCCTTGGAGCTACACTGCTTGGAACAGAGCAAAGTGCAGCCAGTTCCCAGAATTCAACTGCGGCTGGCTGGCCGGAGGAAGAAAGGGAATGAGGGCCGGATTGAGGTCTACTACAATGGCGAGTGGGGCACTCTGTGTGATGACGATTTCTCTGTTGCAGCAGCGCACGTGATTTGTAAGGAACTGGGCTTCATTCAAGCGGAAAGCTGGATGCCTGGCGCCAAGTATGGCCAAGGAAAAGGTAACCTAAGTTACTATTGTACCATATCTATTGGAATGGAGGGTTTGAAGGTCTGTGGAAATCATTCATCTGGTGCATTACGTGATAACAGGTCCCATCACTTGGTCAAACCCTACGAGGCTGTTTCACTTTGACTAAGAATACAGTTGAAGTTCTCTCTCAAGTGTATTGTCCTGCCCAAACCTCCTTTGTATAACTTCTATATAGCTAGATAGATATACTTTATTAATCCCGAGGGAAATTTGGTTTCGTTACAGCCGCACCAACCCAGAATAGAGCGTAAATATAGCAATACAAACCCCCCCCCAACAATCAAACAACAAAATGCAAAACTATGTCAGATGGAAAATAAGTCCAGGACCAGTCTATTGGCTCAGGGTGTCTGACCCTCCACGGGAGGAGCTGCACGTTCGATGGCCACAGGCAGGAACGACCTCCCGTGCCGCCAAGTGTTGAATCTCGGTGGAATGTGGCCGAAGTCCAACAGTAAAAAGTCCAATATCTGGTCTACAAACACGTTCCTCGATCGTAATATACCCCGGATTGCACCATCTGTTGTTAGCCAGATCAGTAAGCACCCCACTCCTTCACGCCACTTACCGCTCTCGGTGCACTTCCAGTCAGCTGGAACGGTATTACCCACCGAACTCCTCTTCTCCAAAAGTCTCTGTTGTCTCGACCCAGTCCTCTTTCCTCGGCGTTGTGGTCCCCCTCTGTGTGTTTTCCTCCGGATTTCAGCACGGGTGTCCGCCGCTCTGTTCGCTAAGCCGACCGGAATTTGCCGGTCGGTGGAATACACAATGCGACCTTGCTTCTGTCCCATGTGTCGGGATGTAACCATTTCCAGCATTAAAGAAAACCCAAATAAAACTCTCTCTACCAGCATATTAGAGAGGGTGCAGCTTCGATGTGTTACCGTGAGAAAAAAATACAAAAAATAACGTAAATTAAAAAGTAAGAAGAAGAAAGTAAAAGAACGGATCGGAACGGCTGTACCAGGCTGCATGCACGACTGGTGCATGCGTACTATACCTGTCAACCTGAGATGTGAATATACTCAATTGAGAACGCATAGGTGTCTAAAGAATTCAAAAGGTTCCCAATTCTCTGAAGGAAGAAATTTTTCCTCTCCTTAGATGATGCTTATCCTATCTTGGACTCCTCACCTATCTCTTTAGCCCTTTAATGATTTAATGCTTCAGTAAGGTTACCTCATTCATCCAATCTCATAGGCTCATTTTCCTTGTTTCGCATCATGGTTCCCCTTCTCAAATTGAGAATCTTTGTTGTAAAACCTTCTCAAGGCAAGTTTACTTTTTGAAAAGGCCAAAAATGGATGCTGTTCTCCCTATTGTTCATATTCATCGGGAAACTTAAAATCTAAGCCCATCCATTACATAACCGCGTTAACAACTCGGACAATATAATTGCATCCGGGCATAGTAAGCGTACTGGGAAAAGAGCAAAATTCCTCAAAGTTTCTCAGCTTTAAATAAAAATCCAAGTCCAGCTGATATGCACCGGATCAGTATATCAACCTGTGCTCCAACAGTAACTATAGCCGTTAATCCTAACTTGATTCATCGGGGAATAGGGATGGCTATTGACCCACACAAGTGGTTAGTGTAGCTGAATAAAGAAGGGCTTGGGTTTTAATTTCGGGGATTATTGGGCAAGAAATATCTGTAGATAGCTGAGGGAAGATAAGCACTTCCTAAACTTGTCCATAAGCACAATTGGATTTGCACGACCTGTGAAACTGAACTGATGGGCTGTTCCCCCAGACAGCTGTTGCCTCTGGCAGGGAACTAATAGTTTATTGTTGCCCACAGGCCGTATCTGGATGGATAATATCCGATGCACTGGTGCCGAGAGCACCCTTGCTGCTTGCAAGTTCAATGGCTGGGGGGTCACTGACTGCAAGCACTCAGAAGATGTCGGAGTAGTGTGCAACGAAAAGAGGATACCTGGCTTCAAATTCACCAACACTTTTATCAATGATATAGAGGTGAGAAAATTGCTGTTTGTTCCTTGTTGTTCTGTTGGACGGTAACTACAGTGTCTGTACATTTGTAGAGGATCCTTTCGTTGAGCAGGCTCTGAGTTTAGCGGACTACTAACCATTGATGAAATGGAGAATGCGTTGTTTATGTCACCTGACACTCCATGCTACAACTGAGTTATTGATTTTCAGAGGTATACAGATGGACAGGGGTGCAGACTCATAGAAACAAATCTTCTGTAATCCAAACAGTCAAGGTCTAAAGGCTATTTTCACTGAAAAATCTCTCTCACTCATTTTAGGAGGTCCTAATGCCTTTCATGGCCAGTGATTTACTTCTAACAAGAAACGACAATCAGGTTTCACACAGAAAACTCTCAAATACTGACCACAGGAGGTTCTGCTGGTGTTGGAAATCCGGAGTAACACACACAAATTGCTGGAGGAACTAAGCAGGTCAGGCAGCATCTACAGGAAAGAATAAGCAGTTGATGTTTCAGGCCAGTGAAGGGCCTCAGCCCAAAACATCGAGTATCAAATACTTCATATTTTTTGTTAGGATCCTATGGGATAAATATTGTTGAAAATATCCCAGACTCCCTGTGCTTTCTCATATTCATATTGTGAGATCTTTTCCATGTGTTTAGGAGAGCAGGTGGAGCCCTGGCTAATATCTTACTTGAGAGACGACACACCCAAAAATTGTGGAACTCACACACAGCTGCACCGAGAGTATCAGTCAGATGTTATGTGTTCAAGCCTCTGGAATGGGATTTGAAACCTTAATGAGAGTGTTGACAGTTCCAGGGATGAAAAATGAGGTGAGAAGGTGAAAGGTTATACCAGTAAAGTGATGCCAGCGTTTGGGTTTGAAAGCCAAACTTAGCTCTGGTGGGAGTGGAGCTGGAATAGCTTTAAGTTCCTCGGGGTCAATATCACAAATGACCTGACTTGGTCCAACCAAGCAGAGTTCACTGCCAAGAAGGCCCACCAGCGCCTTTACTTCCTGAGAAAACTAAAGAAATTTGACCTGTCCCCTAAAACCTTCACTAACTTTTATAGATGCACCATAGAAAGCATTCTTCTAGGGTGCATCACAACCTGGTATGGAAGTTGTCCTGTCCAAGGCTGGAAGAAGCTGCAGAAGATCGTGAACACGGCGCAGCACATCACACAAACCAATCTTCTGTCCTTGGGCCCAGTTTACACCGCACGCTGTCGGAGCAGTGCTGCCAGGATAATCAAGGACACGACCCACCCAGCCAACGCACTTTTTGTCCCTCTTCCCTCCGGAAGAAGGCTCAGGAGCTTGAAGACTCGTACGGCCAGATTTGGGAACAGCTTCTTTCTAACTGTGATAAGGCTGCTGAACAGATCCTGACCCAGATCTGGGCCGTACCCTCCAAATATCCGGACCTGCCTCTCGGTTTTTTTTTGCACTACCTTACTTTCCATTTTTCTATTTTCTATTTATGATTTATAATTTAAATTTTTAATATTTACTATCGATTTGTAATCCAGGGAGCGGGAAGCGCAGAATCGAATATCGCTATGATGATTGTACCTTATAGTATCAATTGTTTGGCGACAATAAAGTATAAAGTATTTAGTATTGTAGGTATTGCAGTGGATAGGAATATCGCTCAAAAGCAACACCTCTAAATTGTGTACAGTTTTTCCATTTGGGGTAAGTTTCTGTATTCCAAAACTTTGCACTGTTCAGACATGTTTGTATGTATTATCAGTTGAGTGACACATCAGATGATAGAACAGATCTACCTGAGTGGACAGTTTATCTATCACCCCATCTGGAAAGCAAGATGGTTAAACCAAGCAGGTACAAGACTAAAGGGAAAGCAGCCTGTTGCCCCCAGTGTAGCCTGCGTTGGTTTTAATGCTCCATTCAAGCCTCCTTGCTCCATTTTCATCTCACTCTCTTCATATATTCTTCAAGTCCATTCTCCTGCAGTGTACATCCAGACTGATCTCTGAAAAACACACCTCTGCTTGTTCACCCCTTCATCTACTTCACATCCTTCATTCACCTCACCCTCTGGGTAAAGTTTCTCCTGAGTTCTCTCCTGGATTTAGTAGTGACTACCTTTCCTTGATTCAAACTCTTTCAGATTCGGATTCAGGTAGATTTATCCCATGTACATGGAAACATATGGTGAAATGTGTCATTTGCATTGACAACTACTGCACCTAAGGATGTGCTGGAACTGCTCTCAAATGTTGCCATGCATCCTAGCACCAACAAAGCATGCCCACAATGGTATGAAAATAAAACTTTTACACATTTTTGCTCCATTTTTCTCATACATTTTTCTAACTAAACTTTAACAATCTGAATTTTCTCACAGTAGTGTGAGTTTCCTCTGTCCCTGCCTTTTGTGGGAACAAGGCCTACATTTCTTGTCCTGAAGAATTCCTTAAATTTCAGACCTTAATCACTTTATTTCTAAGACCATGATTGCTCATATGGATTCTCTCCCTAGAGGAAATATCTCCTGCCTTTTATCAAATCCCAGAATACTTTAAAGCATTATATTGCTGTTACGCACTCTCATTATGTGCAATACCCAGCTGGAAGCAATGAATGGGATTATAGCTCCATGCCTATTGGATCTGTGTACCCCACAGGGTTTTGATACATTATTGACTGGAGCAGTAGGCTCCTCCTCGTTAAGGTTAACTAGAATTGGACTTGAATCCAGAACCTTGTGACCTTCTGGTTCTTTGAGGGCTCATTGATTCATGTAACTATCCAATATTGAACTATCCAAATCCCCGATTCCAAAATTCCTAACTGTGTCTGTTAAAGGGCAATAACTGCTGAACTCCCAAGAATGTAGAGTCCACTACACTTACACTATTTCACTGCTTTGTACAAAGAAAGCAAAAAGGATGATAACTTTCTTTAATATTTCACCTTCAAGGCACCATAAATGGACGAAAGCGGAGAGGTTTACGGAGCAAACCTCAAAGCATGGATCTTAAGCAGTTTTAATATATGAAGAGTGTTTGACGGCTCTAGGCCTGTACTCACTGCAGTTTAGAAGAATGAGCAGTTAATATTGAAAGGCCTAGATAAAGTGAATGTGGAGGGGATGTTTTCAATAGTCTAGGACCAGGGATCACAGCCTCAGAACTGAGATGAGGAGGAACTTCATTAAGGGGATGAATCTGTGGCTACATTCATTGCTACAGACAGCTGCGGAGGTCGTCATTGGGTATGTTTGAAGTAGAGGTTGATAGGTTCTTGATTTGTAAGGGCATCAAAAGTTGCAGGGAAAAGGCAGGAGAATGAGGATAATCATTCAGCCATGATGGAATGACAAAGTAGGCTTGATCACTGAATGGCCTAATTCTGCTCCTATGTTTTATGGTCTTATGACTTAGCTATTTATTGGTCCTGATTAAATCTGGATGTTTAAGACACTGGAGTTAGAGCAGCATGGAGAACTGAAGATAAGTAAAAAAGATAGGGAGCAATGCACAATTGAATTTATGGTGCAATTTGCTGTTAACAACCAAGTTAATGGGGATGGTTACTGGGAGTATTTTAAATTATGTAGAGATTAGTGGATAATGAGCTCACTTTTATAAGAATTTATAATTATTTCCTTCTGGCATACTTGTTGGGATGTTTCCCTTGTAATACAGAACTACAAGAAGTTAAGATGGTGAGAGCTGAGGCTTCGACAGAGCAAAGTTTAGAATCAAACACTGAAGACCTACTTGCATGGTTATTGTTACCTTTGCAGGAGGTACACCTGTGCTAAGCATTGAACTCACATACTCAATCTGTGTTGTTTTCTCAAATTACGTTCTCCAAAACTGAAATGCAGATCTAGATTTCCTGTTAGCCAAATGTAGCAACTAACCAATATCATTGGCAAATTGATGTTAATGTCTCTGTTAGTTAAAAATAAAAGGGTAATAGACACCAAACATTTTTCACTGAAGCTCACTCAAGCTGGTTCATTGTTGAGTCTTTCTAAAGTTGGCAGCCGTTTGGTCGCTTGTAAATAAATGTAGTTCACTTATACTTTGGGATTAACGTGTCTTCGACTGAATTATGTAAGGAGCTTCTGGTTTTTTAAATGACACTGTGAGTTGTTTCACAATCTAGTCACATGGTTGTTATAAATCTATTTCTGATCTGACAGCGGAGAAAACTGCAATTGTTTCCTTCACTGGGAGTGGTAGCGCAAAAATTGCAGAACTAAGATTGATCTGCTGAGGAAGTCGAGGGATCAAGCAGCACCTTTGGGAGGATGGGAAGCACTGGGTAGGAATTGTTAATGTTTTGCATCAAAACACTATGTCGGGACACGAAACGTCAATGGTCTCTTTCCGCTGACAGATGCTGCTCGACCCGCTGAGTTTCTTCAGCAGGTTGATTGTTGCTCCTGATTTGAGCATCTGCAGTGTTTAAAAAAAAGTCTTGGCATGAACTGTCACATGTACGTTAAGACATCGTCAGATGGAAAGAGTCTTTGTGTCAATGTCCAACATAGTCTGAGGATGTGCTGGGGGCATGTTCATGCCACTATGCATCCAGCGCCAATGCAACTTACTAACTCTAACCCACATTTCTTTGACATATGGGAGCTAATTGGAGCACTCGGAGAAAAACCCTCATGGTCATGGAGAGAATTGACGGACTCCTTCCAGGTAGCAGAGAATAGCTGGCACTGTGAAGAGTTAAGCTACTATGCCACCTCCTCTGTGCTTTTGTGCCACCCCTCTCGTGTCTCCTAAGACTGATTGGTTTTTACTATGGAAGTGAATCAACACAAGGCAAGTAGACGTGCACTTGAAGACCATGTTCTGCAGGGCCATGAACCTGGCTCCTGGAAGGTGACCTTCGTCCAGAAAGCTCTTTTTTGACCAGCACTGACACAGTGTGCCGTGGCACCCTCCTGTATGGTAAACTGCAGGCCAGTGAGGTTTGGGCATTAATTTTTTGGGCTGTGTGAAAGGCAGAGTGGCCTCTTCCGATTTGTGGTTTCTCGGATGTGGTTTCCCTTCTTTAACATTGCCTACAGATCATACTCCTGTTCTTGGCTTCATTGCCTCCAACATTCCCACTCTCCTGCCAGCATATCAGACAGAGCCATCGACCACTCTATTTCCACCAAGACGATTACTTTGCAAAAACAAACATCTTTGACTGTTGCTGGATTAGTTCCACTGGACTCCAAATCAATTTTACTTTAACTATTTTTGTTTTGTTTTAATTACTTTATCATGATAATTTTGAGTAAACATAACTTAATGTGCCTTAGAGAAAACCACTTGCAAGACATCTGTGGCCAGACTGCATTCCTTCCAAGTCATCTGGTTTATGGAGAGATCTGTTGTTCCCATTCCATTTCCTCTTGGTATTTAAAATTGCCTGGGAACTGAGGTATTGGCATAATTGACAATTGACCTCATGACATCGGACTATTTTGTCCAATCTTTTGTCCAAGATTTTTTGCACAAATCTTTTCCAAGTGAACGTTAGGGCATGTGTGTCAATGTATATATCAGGGTGATGTCAGTAAGGAATACAAGAGGAAGAGGGCTTCCTAGACCTTTGTTCTTGTAACCGTGTCAAATAATGGACTGGATTTGATGAGATTCTATGAATTAATGCTGGAGCAAGTCTTTTAAGTTGCCCAGTGTTGTTGAAAAAGCCAGCATGTATTGTCCATTCATAACTGCCCCTTGAGAAGGTTGAGTTGAGAACCACCTTGAACCACTGCAGACCTTTGTTGATGATGTTTCCACAGGGCTGCTGGAGACATAGTTCCAGGAGAGTGAAGGAGTGATGATATATTTCCAAGTCAAGGTGTGGCTAGGAGCGGAACCTGTGGGTGGTGGTGTTCCCTTAGTAGTAGTAGAGGCTGTGGTTTTTGGGCTTGCTTATGGACAGATATGTCAGAGTACTACAGTGATCTCTGTGCACTGCTGATGAAGGAGTGTGGTTTAGGTATGGTAATTGAACACAGAACATACCGTAGAACAGTACAGCACAGTAGGCCCTTTTGTCCACAATGTTGTGCCGAGCATTTAACCTACACCAAATCAGTCTAATACTTCTCTCCTGCATACTTTCCACTCGTGTTAGCTACAATACAAATATTGGCAGTCAGTAAAGCAAGCTGCTTTGTCCAGGACATTGTCGATGCTCCTAAACGGGACAACACCTCTCTGTCACACAGAAAGAAATACTGTGCAAACTGGAAATCTGAAATTAAAGTAGAAAATAGTGAAAATTAAAGCAATTAAAATGAAGAGAGAGATTGAAACATTAAGATGAATGCGGAAGGTGAGCACTGGCTACCTACCTTTTGACCGCTGATGGGATTGCTCTGTTGCCAGAGAGGGGAGACTGCCTTCTGATTGCTGGGGGATCGTTCTGCTATCAGAGGGAGGAGAGGCTGCACTGTGCCTGGAGAATGCAACCCAGGTTTTCTGCATTTTGGATATGGACTTGGAGTATAGACTTTTTTTTAGACTTACAGTTTTTGTTTATATTCTGTGTTTTTCACTTGATCTTTCTCAGTTTTGTATGTGGACGGGGGTGGGGGGTGGTGGTTGGGGGGGCGGGGTTGATGTGCCTGTGCCATTTTTGTTTCTTTTATGCAGAGAGGAGAGATTTATGGGGTTGATGACCGTGCTGCTGTTCTTTTCTTTCTTGATTTTGTGGCTATCTGGAGAAGAAGAATTTCAGAGTTGTATGCTTTAATAATAATTGAACCTTTGAGCCTTTAAATGAACCTTTGAAATACTCAGCATTTCCAAACTGCTGAATACTCTGTTTCACTCTTTGATTATAGGTGTTGAAAGGACTCCGCCAAATGCACACATTAAATGTCTGAACCTGTGGCTCCAATTGTACTGAGCAGGAGTACTCAGTCAGTTTATACAGCAGGTCCAGTTATATTTTGTGTGGAAACACTGATGGTAGAAGCAAGTCCTTTTGCAGTGACTCTGGAATAGAAATTCACCTTTTGCTGTAAGTGGTAAAAATGTGGGTCATGTGAGTGTTGAACCCCGCTGAATTTTTCTTCCATCTGGCACACCTTTCTCCTGGGCCTATGTGTTTTGCGAAGTGAAAAGGCTGGAAGCACTCAAGTTGTCAGGCAGCCTTTGTGGCAAAAGAAGAGGAGTTAATGTTTCGGGTCTGAAACCCTTTGTCAGAACTGTGAAAGGGATATAACCAAGTTAGTTATAGCAGAGAAGTGTGGGGGTAGATGGGCAAGTGGGATATACCTCTGACAGTGTGAGAACAAATGACATGATGTAGCAGTCGGTGCCTGCCTGTGTTATGTGATGCAAATAGCAGAGTGCGCGATATGCCCAGAAGACCAGGCTGTACTATTACAGAAAGTAAATGGAACCAAAATCAGAGACGAATGACGTCAAAAATTGCCAAGTTGTTTCTTAAGAGTACTACAGCACGAGTACAGGCCCTTTGGCCCAAATGGTCCATGCTGACCAAGATTCCCAACTGAGCTGGTTCTATTTGCCTGCATTTGACCCATAACCCTCTGAAACAGAGGTTCCCAACCATTTTTATGGCATGGTCACTTACCATTACCTGAGGGGTCCATGGATCCTAGGTTGGGAACCCCTGCTCTAAAACCTTCATATCTAGCTATCTGTTCGAGTACTTCTTAACTGTTGTTATTGTACCTTTGCCAACCATTTCCTCTGGCAGCTCATTCCATATACTGACCACCTTTTGGGTGAAAAGGATATTTCTCAGATTACTCTGCTCTCACTTTAAACCTAGACTCGCTGGTTCTTGATTTCCCTGCCCTGGGGACCCTGATAAACTGTAAAAGGAAGAGACTTTCCTTCTGCAATTTGCCTGACTCCCTTCCTGCTGCACTCACAATCCCAATATTCGTCCAGATGCAGAGATTCGGGAGATGAGCTTGCTAGAACTTTGCCCTGTGATCCAAGAGGAATCCATTCCAGGTTTTTCAGATTCCCACATCCAGCAATTCAATTAAGTTTTAAAAACTGGGACAATTTTTCTTGTCAGGTATGAATATGTCTCCCAAACGTGGGCAAAGTAGCATGGAGCGCGGGAGTAAGAGATGGGGATCAGTGTGCGCTCGCTGAGGCAGTGAGCTCTGTTTCTGATCACGCGCCTCGCCTGTGAGGGCGTGAAGATGTGGTGAGGGGGATGGGGTGGGGGAGGGGAGGTGACTCTGACAGGGAAACGTCAGGTCCGTGCCTGCACGAGTGCTTCAAGCACCACCCCCTGCCATCTCCGCACAGATGTGTCTGAATCTGCTGAGAAACAGCAACAGCCTTACCACTGGACCCAGAGGGGCAGTTTGAACAGAAAGAGGTATTTGTTCCGACCATCGTGTGAGCAGTGAGCTCATGGGGATGGCAGCTCTCAGTTTTCATTAGCAATGGTTGAAGGGAAATCTTAGGATGGGGCCTTCCCTTCTTTGTATTAACGCAGGCAAATCCCTGTTGGGCTTCAGTAAGCTGGAAATGCAAGAACCAGTATTCATTCTGTATATTCTATTAAAAGAGTGATGGTCCATCACTAAGAACCCTCACCATTTGGGACATGCCCTCTTCTCATTACTACCACAGGGGAGAAGGTACAGGAACCACACTCAGTGCTTTGGAAGCAGCCTCTTAAACTCTGCTATCAGATTTCTGGAACAATCCACAAACATGGCTATGTTAGTCCTTTTTTTGTAGTGCTTTTTAATTTTTGTAATCGATCATGATTTAATTCTTTACACTGTACTGCTGCCACACAACAACCAATTTCATGTCATCTAATTCAGTGATAATAAATCTGATTCTAATCCTCAACTCTCCCGTGTCTCAGATTGCTGCAACACAGCATGGTGGGACTGTTTACTATGCTGAAGGCATCACGTGAATGAAAGTAGTTGTCGCTTCTCCTCTTGCTCTACACTTTCCTTCAGGTGCCCCCCCACCCACCCTGACGGTACGCTGACGCTCTCTGATTCCGCTTGACGGTCTGGAAGCATCAGAGATGGGAGGAAGCAGATCACGGGTGGAGGGTTGGTCGGAATGCGGCGGCCAATCCGCTTCCTTTCCTATCCCTCCTCCTTACCAACCAGGTGCACTGACTGTAACGGGCACAGCAGTTAGTGTAATGCTATTGATGAAAGATGAGTTTAAAGGCCTGGTTGAAAGGCATGGACAGAGTGGATGTGGCAAAGTTGTTTCCCATGATGGGGGAGTCTAGTACAAGAGGGCATGACTTAAGGATTGAAGGGCGCCCATTCAGAACAGGGATGCGAAGAAATTTTTTTAGCCAGAGAGTGGAGAATCTATGGAATTTGTTGCCACGGGCAGCAGTGGAGGCCAAGTCAGTGAGTGTATTTAAGGCAGAGATTGATAGGTATCTGAGAAGCCAGGGCATCAAAGGTTATGGTGAGAAGGCGGGGGAGTGGGACAAAATGGGAGAATGGATCAGCTCATGATAAAATGGCGGAGCAAACTCGATGGGCTGAATGGCCGACTTCTGCTCCTTTGTCTTATGGTCTTATGGTTAGTAGTTAAGGCAATTTAAATTCTGTTCATGGTCAAGAATATTGAAAAAAATTGCCAATTAGTTTTAGCAATGACGACCACAAAACCCAATAGCCAGATTGTTGTGTGGAGTGATAGGTTTTTGATTAGTTAGGTTGTCATGGATTAGACAGGAGAATGAAGTTGAGAGGGAATACATGGCCCTAGTGGACCGGACTTGATGGGCCAAATGGCCCAATTCTGCCTCTATATCTTATGGTCAAAACACTCCCAATTATATGTACCTGTGCCATGCATCTTATTTACTCAGTATATTGCAGGCCAATGGGACTGTCAGATGGACATGTTGGTCAGCAAGAATACGTTAGGCCAAAAGGCTTGTTTCCCTGCTGTATGACTCCATAGTTCTATATTCCACTGCTTCATTGTGTCAATGTTTCCAACTTTTTTGCATTCTTAGTTATTTCTTACTTATTTTTGAACTGCAGGTATCTTTTTAAATGTCAATCACGTCTGTCCAGCAGTGAGTAATCACTTTGGTTTCAATGTGCATGCCAGAGATTTTTGTAACTATAGTCTCCCATCAAGATCGAGCCGAATAAAATCTTTCTACTCACAGGGTTGAACAGAAGCTGCTACCAAAGAGAATCTGAGCCTTTGTCTCCAAGTGGCTCCCACATTTGTTCTGTTTGCAGCTTTCCCTGTTCGTGAAGTAACATTTGCATGTGATCAAGTAGTTAAGGTATTGGACTAGCGACCTGAAGGTCGTGAGTTCGAGCCCCAGCCGTGGGAATGTGTTGTGTCCTTGAGCAAGGCACTTAATCACACATTGCTCTGGTGCCAAGCTGTATGGGTCCTAATGTCCTTCCCTTGGACAACATTGGTGTTGTGGAGAGGGGAGACTTGCAGCATGGGCAACTGCTGGTCTTCCATACAACCTCGTCCAGGCCTGCACCCTGGAGAGTGAAGACTTTCCAGGCGCAGATCCATGGTCTCGCAAGACTAACGGATGCCTTTATTTTATTATTATTTATTAGCTTCTTCAGACTAAGTTTTCTCTCTCCTGACTGTCCTTTCAAAAGAAGGAGGAAAGTGGATGGGTGGAGTGGGGGGGCGGGGGGGAGCAAGAAATTAAGGAGGCAGGATTTTTAAAGGGGCTGCAATACATGAAGACTTCTGCTGTCCCTGTGACCTTTGGAAAGCTTAAGCTAAAACATACGCCCTATCTGTCACTGGCGCATCATCCACGACATGCTTATATTACTCATCAAGGGCCCTTTGACATCTCGTCTTCAATTAGTAACTTCTACCAGCTGAACAGGCACGGGAAGCAAGGATATCTACAGGATGTGAGTGCCTCTTCTCCCCTACCCCTGTGGTTCGAGGATGGTTCTTCACAACTTTCTCAGAGATGTTTTGGAATGGGTAATCAATGCTGGCCGATGATCTCCTTGTTATATGGATGACTGAGAGGTGAATGGTTAAGAAGGAGACTGAGTCAGATACTGACTCCGATTCAAGTTTATTTCTCCCGCGTACTGTGATATGTATCAGTTGCGTTATCAACCAACATAACATAGGGATGTGCTGGGGGCAAGAGTCAACACACATTCCAGTGCCAACATAGGATACTCACAATGCTCGGCAGAACAACACAGAAAACAACATGCAACAAAACAATAACAGCAATTTCCCAAGCTATAGTTCTATCTACTTCCTTAGAAGCTGGAAAATGTGTGAACTGTCAAACGGTTCAACTTCTCCCACCATGTATGATGGGCACAGACCCTTTCCACTGTACCCACTCCAAAGTTTAGCTTTATCAGAATCAGGTTTATTATCACCGGCATGTGACATGAAATTTGTTAACTTAGCAGCAGCAGTTCAATGCATTACATAATCTAGCAGAGAGGGAAAAAAAATAATCATAATAAATAAAATAAACAAGTAAATCAATTACGTATATTGAATAGATTTTAAAAAATGTGCAAATACTGTATATTAAAAAAAGTGAGGTAGTCTCCGAAGCTTCAATGTCCGTTTAGAAATCGGATGGCAAAGGGGAAGAAGCTGTTCCTGAATCGCTGAGTGTGTACCTTCAGGCTTCTGTATCTCCTACCTGATGGTAACAGTGAGAAAAGGGCATGCCCTGAGTGCTGGAGGTCCTTAATAATGGACGCTACCTTTCTGAGGCACTGCTCCCTAAAGATGTCCTGGGTACTTTGTAGGCTAGTACCCAAGATGGAAATGACAAGATTTACAACCTTCTGCAGCTTCTTTCAGTCCTGTGCAGTAGCCCCTCCATACCAGACAGTGATGCAGCCTGTCAGAATGCTCTCCACAGTACAACTATACAAGTTTTTGAGTGCATTTGCTAAAATGCTAAACCTCTTCAAACTCCTAATAACTGTCTTGTATTGTCACACGTATGTGAGCTGCGTAGTTTTGCGTCAATGACCAACACAGTTGTTCCTTGGAATGTGCTGGGGGGCAGTCCACAAGTGTTACAGTGATTCTCACACCAACGTAGCATGCTCAGAACTTACTAGTCCAAACCCTAACCGTACGACTTTCGAATGTGGGAGGAAGCCCATGAGGTTGCGAGGAGAATGGACAAAACCTTGCAGACAGTGGCAGGAATTGAACTCCAATCGGTGATCTCTGGCATTGTAAAGCAATTACATTAACTTCTGCACTACTGTGCTGCCCTGGTGCTATACCAACTTTCTTTGTATGCATTCTAGGCACTCACATCGGCTTCATTTGGCCAATAATATCCCTGCAAAGTGCCTTGAGAACTCACATAAACTCATTAAATATGCTTGTGCAGCTGTGATTTATTGTAGCTTTGTGGATCACAAATTAAAGTTGAAGAGTTGTATGTTTATTAAATTTTTCATTTAATTGATCCAACATGAAGAAAGTTCAGATTAAACCAAGGCTACATAATACAAACAGGAATCATTCCAATGAACATCTGTTTCCCATTCTAAGGAGTCCAGTCGGGTTTTGGAATCACTGCCAGTTAAATTTTATACACTTCCAATATTGCCTTCCAGCTGAGGATTGCCACATGATTAAACTGTCATCTAGGCTGGTATTTTCTGGGAGGAGATTCCTTTGTAAGGGTGGTTAGTACGGGAGATAGTTTCTTCCCTTAGGCCATAGGCTTCTGAACTCACTGTTCCATCACATTCAAAGTGTCACTGGTTAATCTGTTTGCTACCATACAATATTTAATATATGCACTTTATTTATGCTAATGCATTTGTAGATTTCATGCTTATTTTCATAAATTATTATGTGTTGTGTCTTATGCATACTACAGTGCTTTACACCATGGTTCAGAGAAACATCTTGTTTGATGGTGTACATGACTATAGTTAAATGACAATAAACTTGACTTGACTTGAGACAATAACATAACCATAATTTTGAATGGGTCAGTACGAGGCTCTTGCAGAATCAGGCTGCCTGGGTTGAACAATACACATGATGTTCCTCAAGCTTTCAAGTTCAAATTCAAGTTTATTGTCATAGGCATACATACCCAGGGTATAAATGTCACAAAAATTCAGCAGCAACACAATGCATTACACAAGGTTTTTTGTTACAGCTGTGGAGTGTTAAACTGCATGATTCCCAACTGAGTTTAACACAACTGTACATTGAGTAAATAGAATACTTTTTGATAAATGTTAGCACATTGAATATAAAACCAGATGTGTACAGAGAATAGAGCACTATTCCCCTGGAAACTTTCAAATACAATCATGTATGATAAAGCTGAACTCTTGATGTCTTGCCTGTGCTTGCTATCTTGTATATGCTGTGTGTGCTTTGTGCTGTGACTGTTGGTACTGTGTTTTGCACCTTGACCCTGCAGGAATGCTGCCTTGATTGGTTCTATTCATGGCAATCTATCTCTGGTTGAATGCCAACTAAATTTAAATTGAAAACGGAATGAGAAAGCTTGAAGACATACACCACCAGGCTCAAAGACAGCTTCTATCCCTCCTTTGTCAGATTCTTGAACAGGCATCTCTGATGCTGAAGATGAATTCTTGACCTTCCAGCATTGGACTCCCTCTGTAGCTGCAGTACTCTATTTTGCATTGTTTTCCTTTTTATCACCTCAGTGTGCTTATTTACGGCATAATCTGACTGGATGGAATGCAACAAGAGCATATCACTGTATGTTGGTACATGTGACAATACAAATACCAATGTTCTCTTCGGTGTTAACACTCTACAGAGGACTGAAGTTACATTGTGGGCTAGCATGGGCACTGTTGTTGAGGCAGAAGGCACAATGGCTCGGTTAGTAGAGTTGCTGTTTCGTAGGTTCAGTCCTGAGCTCCACTGCTGTCTGTTTAAAGTTCCAAGTAAATTCATTATCAAAGTACATACATGTCACCATCTACAACCCTGAGATTCATTTTTGCGGCATACTCAATAAACCCATAATAGAATAATAACCATGAAATGACAGAGTCCATCAAATGGGAATTCAACCAGTGTGTAAACAAACTGTGCAAATACAAAAAAATAATAATACCAATAAATAAGTAAGCAGTAAGTATCAAGAACATGAGATGAAGAGACTTTGAAGGTGAGTCCATAGGTTTTGGGAACTTTTCAGCGGCAAGACAAGTGCAGTTATCCCCTTTGGATCAAGAGTCTGATGGTTGAGGGATAATAAATGTTCCTGAACCTGGTGATGTGAGTCCTGAGGCTCCTGTACTTTTTTCCTTTCAAGAACATTGGTGTTTCCATACCAGACTGTGATGCAGCCAGTCAATATACTCTCCGCCACACATTTACAGAAGTTTGCCAAAGTTTTAGGTGTCATACCAAATCTTCACAAACTTCTAAGGAAGTAGAGGCATTCTTGTGCTTTCTTTGTAATTGCACTTACGTGCTGGCCCAGGATAGGTCCTCTGAAATGATAGCACTGAGGACTTTAAAGTTGCTGACCCTCTCCACCTCTGATCCTCCAGTGAGGACTGGCTCATGGACCTCTGGTTTCTTCCTTCTGAAGTCAATAATCTGCTCCTTTGTCTTGCTGACATTGAGTAAGCGGTTGTTGTTGTGGCACTACTCAGCCTGATTTTCAATCACCCTCCTATATGCTGATTCATCACCATCCCTGTTTCGATCTATGACAGTGGTGTCATCAGCAAACTTACAAATGTGATTGGAGTTGTGCTTAGCCACGCGGTCATAACGGTAAAATGAGTAGAGCAGGGCACTAAGCACGCAGCCTTTTGGTGCACCTGTGTTGATGGAGATTGTAGAGGGGATGTTGTTGCCAATCTAAACTGATTGGGGGCTGCAAGTGAGGAAATCGATGATCCAATTGCCCAAGGAGGTATTAAGGCCAAGGTCTTGAAGCTTATTGATTAGTTTTGAGGGGATGATAGTACTGAGCTATAGTCGATAAAGAGCATCCTCATGTATGCATCTTTGCTGTCCAGATGTTCCAGGGTTGAGTGGAGAGCCAATGAGGTGGCACTTGCTGTGTAGGGTCTGCGTAGCGCTTGCTACGACTGCATGTGTTTCCTCCGGGCGTTCTGCTTCCCTCTCCCGTCCCTGGGTGGAGGTTGGCTACTGTAATAAATGTCTGGGTGAGCAGTAGAAGCAGAAGAGTACTGAAGGAAATGGGAAGAGTATAAACTATTGTGCAAAAACAAATCATACTACTAGAGAACCTCAGCTGGTCAGTCAGCATTTGTCTGCATGGGATTACTGAGATTAATGTAAAGGGTGATTGATGAACTTTGTGGACTCAGTAGGCCAAGGGCCTGTTTCTCTGCTTTATGCCTCTATAACACAGTAGCACTATTAGCAAACAAGATAAAATCTGCAGATGCCGTAAATCCAAGTAACACACACAAAATGCTGGAGGAGCTCAGCAGGCTAGGCAGCAGCTATGGAAAAGAGTAAACAGTCAACATTTCGGGCCCAGGAGTGCATTTTGTGTGTGTGTCGCACTATTAGCATTTGTTCCCCTAGTCTAGGGATAGGAAACAGCCCCAGCAGCTCAGATTGGCTTTATTTGTCACACATACATCGAAACATGCAGTGAAATGCATTGTTTTTGCATCTAATCAAATCAGTGAGTGCTGTGTCAGGTAGCCCAAAAGTATCGCCACACTTCTGACGTCAACATAGCATGCCTACGACTCACTAACCTGAACTTGTACATGTTTGGAATGTGGGAGGCAATCTAGTGTGCCCAGAGGAACTGAAACAGTCACAGCGAGAGTGGTCAAACTCCTTACAAACAGCAGTGGGAATTGAACCCCGATCTTACAGCTGGCACTCTAAGGCATTGCCCTAACTGCAATGTCGTTGTACCGCCTTACTGTATGCTAGTAAGATGTTGGGTTAATGGGTCAATAAATTGCTCTTCATGTGAATCTGTAGGGAGGAAATGGGAATGAAGAGAAATTTTTAGATGAAATAGAGTGAGTATAAATAAGTGCTTGATGGTTGGTGTGGAATCAGTGGGCAAAAGCATATGTTTCCATGCTGTGTGACCTTGACGCACAGACTTGTGGAGAGTACTGGATAATAAGGTACTCTTCTCATGTTGTAATCAAGTGGAAAAGTGCTGTTTTCACCCTTGAGCTTAACAGAGAAGGCTTTGTGGCAATCCTCTGTAACAGAACTTGGGACTCTGGCAATATCAGGACAGCTACTCATGCGTGGAAAGTGAGAAGAAACTGGAACACTTGGAGGAAACCTGTGTGGTCACAGGGAGAATATACAAACTCCTCACAGACATCTCCAGAGGTCAGGGTTGTCTAGGCTGTCATACCGACACTAGAATGTGTTTGCATTTTGAATGGCAGTACTCCCCTCTCATTGCGGGAGCGATATCTTGCTCTTCCTCGCTAGTGAGAGAGATAGAGCCTGTCTAAGTTGTCGAAGAGTTGGGTTGGACAGTAGTTTTTGATAGACTCTAGATTGTGGTTGCTTTGAGGGCTTTGTTATTGCCTGCTTGGTAGGTAGCTGGGGGGGGGGGCGGTGGATGCTTTTACTGGATCAAGTGGGGGAGGGGGAGGGATAATGCTTTTGCAGCTATTTGTGTTTGGGAGGGGTTGGCGGGCTTCTAATGTTTCCTGTCATTTATTCTTTGAATTTTTTTTGTTTTGTGGATGAATGTGAAGAGTAAGAATTTCAGATTATATACATTCTCTGATATTAAGTTGAACCATTGAACCATTGCGTTTCTACCCATTTCGCCGCTGGTGTTTAGGGCAGCAGTGAAAGTCCTCCATCTCTGGCAGTGATCAGGGCTTCCTTCATCATGTCAGTAGCTTCCTCTCGGTTTTCACTACTGTCAGTCATGCGAGTCCCAGGTGGAGACTCAGGAATACCATCACACTCAGATGTTGAAGGTTCCTTCATTGCTGTTTCAATAAAAAATTAATTTTACTGGTCAGGGTTGTTAGCCCTGAGCTGAACCCCCGAACCTGGAGGATTGGTGGAATGCTCTTAGCCTGACCTCTGCCCTTTGACCTGTTTGGCATGGGTGACCCTACCAAGAGCCAAAGCATACAGGCTTGACTCCAGCCAACATTGCTGTCCGGGTCATTGAGGCACACAAGCCTCCAAATCACGACACGTTTGTGGTCCTCTTGGAGGATTGAACCATTAGTGTATGGAGAACTATTCCAATAGTAGAAATAAAGGATAATGATTGATGTAACTTATACATGTTGGACAGTCACAATGAATTGGAGATCTGCATTTTCACTGTGTGGATCAATTGTGTGGTTCCATTATGTAATTGACATGAGGGCTGAGCAGAACATGTCCTTCAGGAATAAGACTTTTCTTGCTTAATTATGCAATTTGTGTTAGTTTTATGTCCCAGCTGTAGTAGTAGAGAAAGGTGAACCTTAGTCAAACTGCCACAATGTACAAAATAAAGCTTTTAGCCCAAACAGCATAGTAACACGCAAAGTGTTGGTGCTTTTTGTAATACAGCAAAAAGCAAGCACCATGAATACTACAAATTCTTTCAAAAACATGATCAAGTCATGGACGAGATAGTTGGAAAGGGATTTTTATTGCACATAATTTCCCAGAAAGGAAGAAGTGGCATATCGGGAGAAATATAATAACTGTGGCTAAACCCTGAGCAACACTCACAACACACTGGAGGAACTCAGCAGGTCGGGCAGCATCCGTGGAAACGATGGGCCGACGTTTCCGGCCGGAATCCATCGTCAGGACTGTAGGGGGAAGGGACGGGGCCCTATAAAGAAGGTGGGGGGAGGGTGGGGAAAAGAAGGCTAGTAGGTTCCAGGTGAAAAACCAGTAAGGGGTAAGATAAAGGGGTGGGGGAAGGGAGGCAGGAAAGGTGAAGAAAGAATAGGGGAAAACACAATGGGTAGTAGAAGGAGGCGGAACCATGAGGGAGGTGGTAGGCAGCTGGGGGAGGGGGCAGAGTGACATAGGGATAGGGGAAGGGAGGGGGAGGGAATTACCAGAAGTTGGAGAATTCTACGTTCATACCAAGGGGCTGGAGACTACCTAGACGGTATATGAGGTGTTGCTCCTCCAACCTGAGTTTAGCCTCATCATGGCAGTAGAGGAGGCCATGTATGAACATATCTGAATGGGAGTGGGAAACAGCGGGGGACTTCCGGTAGCGCTCATGGAGTGAAGTCGCGTTCTTGACTCGCTCCATTACCTCTGAGTTTTTTTTCTCTATGGTCAGCTATACTTTAATTAACTATTAAGGCATCAATTTTTACAATACTTTGAATTAAACTGAATTCTTTGACAATTGGATGATACTTAGATCTGCTATGTCTAAGAACGGGAAAAACGGCAAGGATGGTAAACCTTCGGCTAAACCGAAAGCTACGGATCTCCCCCCGACTGAATCACCGGTGACTTTGAAAGCGATATCGGAGTTAATTCAGAGGGAAATTTCAACCTCTGTTAGGGAGATGATTCGTACGGAAATTGCAGGCCCTGTTAAAGACCTGATTCATACGGAAATCTCAACTAATCTCCAGAAAATTGCCGATTCAATGGATAAGATGCAAACATGTATTGCGGAACATCAGTCGGCTATATCTGATCTTCAAAAATTCGCGCAACAAAGTGAGCTTAAGATGGGGAAAATCGAAGAAACAATTAATGTAATGAAGAAGAAACTTGACTTTTTGACTTTTAAAAACTCTGACTTGGAATCTAGAATGCGACGGCAGAATTTACGAATGATTGGCGTGAGGGAAGCCGTTGAAGCTAACAACCCCATGAAATATTTCTCCCAACTTTTAAAAGATGCATTCCCTACTGTATTTCCTGACCAACCACCGCTACTGGATCGTGTTCACAGAATCCCATCATACTCGTCTAGGTCAGATAGACCTAGGCATGTTATCTTACGTTTTCATTACTTTCAAGACAAGGAGAGACTGTTTCGATTCGCTCGATCTAAAGGTTTCATTGATTTTTCGGATCTTAAGTTCCGATTCGTGGAAGATTTCAGTAAACCAATCTGGGACCAACGGGTCCGTTACAGATCCGTGATGTCGGAATTCTATAAGATGGATTTAAGACCAGCGCTGCTGTACCCTGCACGTCTAAGGATTCGCATGTCAGATGGAGCCCTTCGTTTTTTTGATTCTCCATCGGATGCCCAGAGTTATCTGGATCAACTTTCATCTCCAACATCTTAATTGCCTTCTTTTTAATTTTCTCCGTTGATCGGAGGCTGTGAATTGGTTGGTTTTAACTTTTCTGTGCCCTATTTGGGCAGAAAAGTTTACTTTCGATTTCTTAATATGGCTGCTAAACTTTCTTTTTAACTGCGTCATTTCTTTCTTTTCCCAGGGGATTCTGGGTGGTTACTTCCCTTTTGTCATCTTACGTATTTCCTGTGCGGCCTTAAATTTTGTAGTTTTTGTTTAAATTTTATTCTGTTTTGCTTTTTATAATCACTTTATGTTAATAATCCTATTTTTTTTTGTTGCTGTGTCTATTCATGAGTTTGAGGTTTATTGTGGTTTTTTTTTAATATATATTTTCCGGCTTTTGTTCTGTTCTGTGTGTATTCTAATTGAGCTAACTTTTTTTTTACTTATTTTTTTACTGTTTTACAATTAGCTGATCCTTTTCATATTTATACCTTTTTTTTAGGGAGCGTATACCGGAAGTCATGGGGGTAGTTTTAGCGCTTGCTTCTTTCTGGCGGGTCTGCTTTAGATTTTGCCTTGGGGTCTTGGGCTGGGGGGTGGCGGGAGGGGCTTCACGTTTTAGTTTGTTTTTCTTTGGGCTATATACATTATTGAAGTTCTGGTTGCGTCCTTTTCCCCGGTATCTTTTGTATGTTCTGTTTCCTCTCCGGGTTTGTGGGTCGCGCCTATTGTCAATCCTCCTTGTTGTGGGTTGACTTTAGGATTTATGGAGTCTATTATTAATTTTGTCTCCTGGAATACTAATGGTCTTAATCATCCTATTAAAAGAAAAAAAGTTTTTAAAGTGTTCCGGAGACTTAAAGCACAAATTTTATTTTTACAAGAGACCCATGTACGGAGGGGGGACAGACTACGTTTTTTCAAATTCTGGAAGGGACAACAATTTCATTCGAACTCCAATGCTAAGATTCGAGGCGTCTCTATTTTTATAGATTCCTCAGTTACTTTTATACAACAGGATATTATCTCTGATCCGAATGGTAGATTTTTATTGGTTAGTGGTTTACTATTTAATAAAAAAGTAGTTTTGGTTAATGTTTATGCTCCTAATATGGATTGTCCGGAATTTTATAAATCATTGTTTGATCAGTTTCCGAATTTGAATGAGTTTTCATTGATTTGGGGCGGAGATCTTAATACCTGTTTATCTCCAGCTTTGGACCGTTCGGCTCCTTTACGGACTTTACCTAATAAATCTGCAAATTTGATTAATTTTTTCCTTTCTGATTCTGGGTCGACGGACATTTGGCGTTTTCTGCATCCTCAGGAAAAAGATTTTTCCTTTTTTTCACATGTTCATCATTCCTATTCAAGAATTGATTATTTTTTTATTGATTCTCGTCTCATTCCTTCAGTGATTAAATGTGATTATGATTCTATAACCATTTTGGATCATGCTCCACTTAAGCTTTCTATTAAAATTATGGCCAATATACCAAACAATAGACAATGGCGTTTTAATTCGCTGTTGCTTCAGGACTCGGACTTTGTTAATTTTATGAATGAACAGATTGAGCTTTTTTTTACAATTAACCATACAGAAGATATTTCGGTTAACACTCTTTGGGACACTTTTAAAGCCTATATTCGGGGTCAGATTATTTCGTATTCCGTTGCTTTGAGGAAGAAACAGAAGCAGGAGGAGATGGTAATTGTGGACAAGATTAAAGAAATTGATAAGAAATATGTTATGGCTCCTTCTGAGGAGCTATACAAACAAAGAACTGAACTTCAAATGGAACACAGTTTACTACTCTCGTCCTCGATTGTAAACCAATTAAAGAAAACAAGAAGTGATTTTTATGTTCACAGTGATAAAATTGGCAAGCTGCTGGCTAATCAATTGAAATCTAATTATGTTAAATCTCAAATCAATCAGATTTATAACCAAAATGATCGATTGATATTGGATCATGTGGGGATTAATCAAACCTTTTGTGATTTTTATTCTTCTTTATATCAATCAGAGTCTCCTCGAGATTCTAAATATATGAATGATTTTTTAGATAAGTTAGACTTTCCTCAGATTTCACAGGATATGTCTTCTTTATTAGATACTTCCATTACAATGGATGAGATTAAGAATGTTATTTTTTCTGTGAATCTGGGGAAAGCTCCTGGCCCTGATGGGTTTACCGTTGAATTTTATAAATGTTTTGCTTCTTTATTGATTCCTTGGCTCTATAAGGTTTTTGAGGCTTCTTTGAAACTTGGTAAACTTCCGGAATCTTTTAATAGAGCATCAATTTCTTTAATACTAAAGAAGGATAAAGACCCTGCTCAATGTGCATCTTATAGACCAATATCTTTATTAAATGTGGATTCTAAAGTTTTTTCTAAGTTATTAGCAAATAGACTAGAAAAAGTACTTCCTTCTATTATTTCGGAAGACCAAACGGGTTTTATTAAAGGTCGTTACTCTTTTTATAATATTCGTACATTGTTAAATATCGTTTATACTCCCTCACAAAATGTTCCTGAGTGTGTTATTTCTTTAGATGCCGAGAAAGCTTTTGATAGAGTAGAATGGCCTTATTTATTTAAGGTGCTTGAAATGTTTAATTTTAGCTTGAAATTTATATCCTGGATTAAACTGTTATATCACTCCCCTGTAGCCTCGGTTCGTACTAACTCTTTAAACTCACCTTTTTTTCCTCTCTTTCGTGGTACTCGACAAGGCTGTCCTCTTAGTCCCCTATTATTTGATATTGCATTAGAACCTCTTGCAATTGCTATTCGAGAATCTTCAAATATTACTGGGATAACTCGGGGATTAAAGTCCCATAAATTATCACTCTATGCTGATGATTTACTTTTATATATTTCTAATCCTGAGAGATCTATTCCTGTTGTTTTAGAGTTATTAGCACAATTTGGTCTTTTCTCAGGTTATAAATTAAATCTTAGTAAGAGTGAACTTTTTCCGATTAATAAACATCTTTCCTTATATTATAAATTTCCATTTAAATTGATTAATAATTACCTTTCATATCTTGGGATTAAAATTACTTGTAAACATAAAGATTTATTTAAGACTAACTTTTTACCATTAATAGACCATATTACTCAACTTTCATCTAAATGGTTTCCCTTATATTTAACTTTGATTGGTCGTATTAATGCAGTTAAGATGTTTTTTTTGCCAAAATTTTTATATGTGTTTCAGGCATTACCAATTTTCGTTCCTAAATCTTTTTTTGATAAAGTCGACTCTAAAATTTCTTCATTTATTTGGCAGAATAAGAATCCGAGACTGGGTAAAATACATTTACAGAAAGCTAAGAGAGATGGAGGTTTAGCATTACCTAACTTTAGATTTTATTATTGGGCTATTAATATTCGACATATGAAATTTTGGTTACTTGACCGGGATATACTATCTATTCCTAAATGGGTAGCATTGGAATTACAATCTGTTCAGGGTTATACACTTGGTTCTATTTTAGGTTCATCTCTTCCTTTTGATTCGAAACGCCTTAAGCAGGTCTCTAACCCGATCGTTAAATATGCTTTGCGTATTTGGTTTCAATTCAGAAAATTTTTTGATCTTAATCAATTCGGGTTAGCGATTCCTATTTTAGGTAACATATTTTTTCCTCCCTCTTTTACGGATCGCGCTTTTCAAACTTGGAAGACTAAGGGTATTTTACGGTTTTTGGATTTATTTTTAGATGGTTCCCTTATGTCTTTTGAACAATTATCTAATAAATATAACTTATCAAGAATACATTTTTTTAGATATTTACAAGTTAGAAATTTCCTAAGTACTATACTTTCTTCCTTTCCAATGCTTCCTCCTATATATATTTTAGATTCGATAATTAACCTTAATCCATGTCAGAAAGGTGCATCGGCTATGATTTATAATATTATTATGAAACTTAGGAAAGCTCCATTTGATAAGATTAGGGTAGATTGGGAACAGGAATTGGGGCTTACCATTTCTGTGGATGATTGGGGGCAGATTTTACAATTAGTTAATACTTCCTCTATTTGTGCTAAACATTCCCTAATTCAATTTAAAGTGGTGCATAGAGCACATATGTCCAAAGATAAGTTAGCGCGTTTTTACTCGCATATTAATCCTTTCTGTGATAGATGTTCGGGGCAGATAGCCTCTTTAACGCATATGTTTTGGTCTTGCCCTACTTTGGAAACTTTTTGGAGAGATATTTTCAATATTATTTCTAAGGTATTAAATATAGATATCTCTCCTCACCCTATTACTGCTATCTTTGGACTACCTAAAATTTCTAGTAATCTTTCCCCTTCAGCCCGTAGAATGATTGCATTTCTTACTTTAATGGCGAAAAGATGTATTTTACAACATTGGAAAGAGCTTAATGCTCCAACTACCTTTTTTTGGTTTTCTCAGACGATTTTATGTTTGAATCTGGAGAAAATTAGAAGTAACCTTTATGATTCTTCATTTAAATTTGAACAGATTTGGGGACCTTTTATTCGATATTTTCATTTAATGTAATATTTACCCTTCTTGTTTTTTTTCACTGTTTTAATGGAGGTCGGGATTGAGGACGTGATTTTAAGTTTAACTCTGTTTGGTTTCAAGTTAGCCCATTGCTTTGCTTTGCTTTTAGTTAGTTGCACGGTGGGTTTTTTTTTGGGGTTTTTTTTTCTTTTTTTCCATTGATATATATAAAATCTAGTATACTATTATGTTATCTTGGTTTCTTATGCTTAAATTACATTGTTTGTAGTATTTTCTTTTTGGTATTGTTATCTTTTGGAATTTTATTATACTTTAACATTGTATTAATGTTTATATGGCTTACCTTTTTTGTATACTTACTCAATAAAAAGATTTAAAAAGAAAGGGAGTGGGAAACAGCATTGAAGTGGGTGGCTACTGGGAGATCCTGTCTGTTTTGGTGGACAAAGCGGTCCCCCAATCTGCGTCGGGTTTCACCGATGTAGAGGAGGCCACACCGGCAGCACTGGATGCAATAGATGACCCCAACAGACTCACAAGTGGAGTGTTGCCTCACTTGGAAGTACTGTTTGGGGCCCTAAATGGTGGCAAGAGAGGAGATGTAGGGACAGGTGTAGCACTTGCGCTTACAGGGATAAGTGCCAGGTGGGAGATCCGTGGGGAGGGACGTGTGGATCAGGGAGTCGCGGAGGGACCGATTCCTGTGGAAGGCGGAGAGGGGTGGAAAGAGAGAGATGTGCTTAGTGGTGGGGTCCTGTTGAAGGTGGCGGAAGTTGCGGAGGATAATGTGCTGGATCCGGAGGCTGGTGAGGTGGTAGGTGAGGACAAGGGGAACTCTGTCCCTGTTGTGGTGGAGGGAGGATGGGGTGAGAGCTGAAGAGCGGGAAATGGAGGAGATGCGGGTGAGGGCATCATTGATGACGGTAGAAGGGAAACCGCAATCCTTAAAGAAAGAGGACATTTGAGATGTCCTGGAATGGAAAACCTCATCCTCGGAGCAGATGCGGCGGAGACGGAGGAACTGGGAATAGGGAATGGCATTTTTGCATGTGGCGGGGTGGGAAGAGGTATAGTTGAGGTAGTTCCAAACAGTATTTCCAAGTGAGGCAACACTTCACTTGTGAGTCTGTTGGAGCATCTATTGCATCCGGTGCTCCTGGTGCGGCCTCCTCTACATCGGTGAAACCCGACGCAGATTGGGGGACCGCTTCATCGAGCACCTCCGCTCCATCCGCCAAAACAGACAGGATCTCCCAGTAGCCACCCACTTCAACTCCGCTTCCCACTCCCATTCAGATATATCCATACATGGCCTCCTCTACTGCCATGATGAAGCTAATCTCAGGTTGGAGGAGCAACACCTCATGTACCGTCTAGGTAGTCTCCAGCCCCTTGGTATGAACATAGAATTCTCCAACTTCCGGTAATTCCCTTCCCCTATCCCTATGTCACTCTGTCCCCTCACCCAGCTGCCTACCACCTCCCTCATGGTTCCGCCTCCTTCTACTACCCATTGTGTTTTCCCCTATTCTTTCTTCACCTTTCCTGCCTCCCTTCCCCCACCCCTTTATCTTTCCCCTTACTGGTTTTTCACCTGGAACCTACCAGCCTTCTCCTTCCCACCCTCCCCCCCACCTTCTTTATAGGGCCTCTGCCCCTTCCCTCTACAGTCCTGATGAAGGGTTGCGGCCCGAAACGTCAACTCATTGTTTCTACGAATGCTGCCCGACCTGCTGAGTTCCTCCAGTGTGTTGTGAGTGTTGCTTTGACCCCAGCATCTGCAGATTATTTTGTGTTTGCTAAACCCTGAGATAAGATGTTTGTAGGATTAGCTAAAGCTTCAATCAGGTTCATCAGGATCAGGTTTACTGTCACTGACATGTCATGAAATTTGCTGTTTTGCAGCAGTAGTACCAGGCAATACATAAAAGTTATTATAAGTTACAATGAGCAGAAACTAACGGTCCATTCAGGAATCTGATGGCAGAGGGGAAGAAGCTGTTCCTTAATCCTTGAGTGTGTGCTTTAAGCTCTTCATCTCCTCCCTGTTGGTAATAATAAGAAGAGGAGATGTCCTGTTTGGTGAGTTCCTTAATGATGGATGCTGCCTTTTAGGGGCATCGGCTACTGAAGATGTCCTCAAGAAATGCCCCTTCTCAGTTCCAGAGCTCAAAGGAATGCTTAACAGTAATTTCATCATCCAGAAGAATCTGTGGATCGGAGATGAGTTACTGAACTCTGTGAGTATGGTGCAGAAAAGCTTGGAGAAAAATGTGGTACTGCAGAGTTTGTGGAACACAAACAGAATTGAATTTCTAACAAGTATTTGATATTGACTAGGCAATAGAGACAGTAGCCAAGTTGATGGAGACAGAATTAGGAACATCATACAGTGAAGGTCCAGAACATTTAACAAGTTAAGGCAAAGGAAAGAACTGCCTGAAAAGGACATGTTAACGTTATGGACTTCTGGAGATTGTTCACCATTGTCATGGAAACAAGGACATTTAGCAATAGTTTGCTAGAAAGCAAGGCAAAATCAAAGCAAGATTAAGCAACCGAGCAGATGAAGTCTGTTAGGAAGAACAACAAAGGGTTTTATGTATGTGAACTAGGTGAAGAAACTGGGGATGTAGGTGGATTGCATGTGCTGGTTCATTTCCTGAGGAATTGTGAATGGCATTGACCATTGCACTATCATGGGTGAACATCTTCACTTCTGACCTTATGATGGGAGGAAGATCACTGATGAAGGGGCTGAAGATGGTTAAACCTAGTTAGGACAATAGGAGGAACTCCAGCTATGCTGATCTAGGGCGGGGATGATTGATTTGTGAAAACCACGACCATTTTACCTTGTGCAACTTCTGAGGCTTTGATCATTTGATTGTTTTTCTTGATGTCCATTAGCTTCAGTTTTACCAGGACTAATGAGGCTGCACCTGGAGTATTGCATGCAGTTCTGGTCTCCTTACTTGAGGAAGGATATACTGGTCTTGGAGGCAGTACAGAGGAGGTTCACCAACTTGATTCCAGTGATGACAGGGTTAGACTACGAGGAGAGTTTGAGTTGCCTGGGACTGTTCTCGTTGGAATTCAGAAGAATGAGAGGAGATCTTATAGAAACATATAAAATTATGAAAGGGGTAGATAAGATAGAGGCAGGAAAGTTGTTTTCAGTGGTAGGTGAGACTAGAACTAGGGGACATAGCCTGAAGATTCAGGGGAGTAGATTGAGGATGGAGATGAGGAGAGCTGCTTTTCCCAGAGGGTGGTGAATCTGTAGAATTCTCTGCCCAATGGAGCAGTGGAGGCTATCTCAGTAAATATATTTAAGACAAGGTTGGATAGATTTTTGCATAGTAGGCAAATTAAAGGATGTGGGGTAAAGGCAGGAAGGTGGAGATGGCCAGATCAGCCATGATCTTATTAAACGAAGGAGCAGGCTCGACGGGCCAAATGGCCTACTTCTGCTCCTATTTCTTATGTTCTTATATTTATGCTCACATTGAAGCAGATGCAACCTGGATGTCAATGGCATTCACTACCGACTTACCTCAGAAGTTCAGCCCTTTGCTCCATGTATGGTCCAAACTCAAACTCAGCTTGAATGACTTGGAGTCTATAATTGGGGCTTGATAGCACTGTTGATGATACCTTTTGAAAGCTGTTCATGTATTGCTATATGCCAGAAATGCTGCTGTAAGAATGTTTTTCATTGCATCTGTGCATACATGAACTTGTCCATTTAACAATATAACCCTTTTACGCTCTGAATTTTTTCGATGATTTTAAGTTCCCTGGCCCCCACTGCTTTATTTTCACCATGGATGTCCAGTCCCTATATACTTCCATCCCCCACCAGGAAGGTCTCAAAGCTCTCCACTTCTTTTTGGATTCCAGACCTAACCAGTTCCCCTCTACCACCATTCTGCTCCATCTAGCGGAATTAGTCCTTACTCTTAATAATTTCTCCTTTGGCTCCTCCCACTTCCTCCAAACTAAAGGTGTGGCCCTGGGCACCCGTATGGGTCCTAGCTATGCCTGCCTTTTTGTTGGCTTTGTGGAACAATCCATGTTCCAAGCCTATACTGGTATCTGTCCCCCACTTTTCCTTCGCTACATCGACGACTGCATTGGCACTGCTTCCTGCACGCATGCTGAGCTCGTTGACTTCATTAACGTTGCCTCCAACTTTCATCCTGTCCTCAAGTTTACCTGGTCCATTTCTGACACCTCCCTCCCCTTTCTTGATCTTTCTGTCTCTATCTCTGGAGGCAGCTTATCTACTGATGTCTACTGTAAGCCTACGGACTCTCACAGCTACATAGACTATTCCTCGACTCACCCCGTCTCTTGCAAAAATGCCATCCCCTTCTCGCAATTCCTCTGTCTCTGCCGCATCTGCTCTCAGGATGAGGCTTTTCATTCCAGGACGAAGGAGATGTCGTCCTTTTTTAAAGAAAGGGGCTTCCCTTCCTCCACCATCAACTCTGCTCTCAAACACATCTCTCCTATTTCACGCACATCTGCTCTCACCCCATCCTCCCGCCACCCCACTAGGAATAGGGTTCCCCTTGTCCTCACCTACTACCCCACCAGCCTTCAGGTCCAACATATAATTCTCCGTAACTTCCACCACCTCCAATGGGATCCCACCACTAAGCACGTCTTTCCCTCCCCCCTCTCTCTGCTTTCTGCAGGGATTGCTCCCTACGCGACTCCCTTGTCCATTCGTCTCCCCCATCCCTTTCCACCGATCTCCCTCCCGGCACTTATCCATGTAAGTGGAACAAGTGCTACACATGCCCTTACTCTTCCTCCCTTACCACCATTCAGGGCCCCAGACAGTCCTTCCAGGTGAGGCAACACTTCGGCTGGGGTGATATACTGTGTCCGGTGCTCCCGATGTGGCCTTCTATATATTGGCGAGACCCGACACAGACTGGGAGATCGGTTCGCTGAACACCTACACTCTGTCCGCCAGAGAAAGCAGGATCTCCCAGTGGCCACACATTTTAATTCCACATCCCATTCCCATTGTTATGTCTATCCACGGCCTCCTCTACTGTCAAGATGAAGCCACACTCAGGTTGGAGGAACAAAACCTTATATTCCGTCTGGGTAGCCTTCAAGCTGAGGGCATGAACATTGAAGCAACATACATCAAAGTTGCTGGTGAACGCAGCAGGCCAGGCAGCATCTATAGGAAGAAGTGCAGTCGACGTTTCAGGCCGAGACCCTTCGTCAGGACTAACTGAAGGAAGAGTGAGTAAGGGATTTGAAAGCTGGAGGGGGAGGGGGAGATGCAAAATGATAGGAGAAGACAGGAGGGGGAGGGATGGAGCCGAGAGCTGGACAGGTGATAGGCAGAAGGGGATACGAGAGGATCATGGGACAGGAGGTCCGGGAAGAAAGACGGGGGGGGGGGTGACCCAGAGGATGGGCAAGAGGTATATTCAGAGGGACAGAGGGAGAAAAAGGAGAGTGAGAGAAAGAATGTGTGCATTAAAAAGAGTAACAGATGGGGTACGAGGGGGAGGTGGGGCCTAGCGGAAGTTAGAGAAGTCAATGTTCATGCCATCAGGTTGGAGGCTACCCATACGGAATATAAGGTGTTGTTCCTCCAACCTGAGTGTGGCTTCATCTTTACAGTCGAGGAGGCCGTGGATAGACATGTCAGAATGGGAATGGGATGTGGAATTAAAATGTGTGGCCACTGGGAGATCCTGCTTTCTCTGGCGGACAGAGCGTAGATGTTCAGCAAAGCGGTCTCCCAGTCTGCGTCGGGTCTCACCAATATATAAAAGGCCACATCGGGAGCACCGGACGCAGTATATCACCCCAGTCGACTCACAGGTGAAGTGATGCCTCACCTGGAAGGACTGTTTGGGGCCCTGAATGGTGGTAAGGGAGGAAGTGTAAGGGCATGTGTAGCACTTGTTCCGCTTACACGGATAAGTGCCAGCAGGGAGATCAGTGGGGAGGGATGGGGGGGACGAATGGACAAGGGAGTTGTGTAGGGAGCGATCCCTGCGGAATGCAGAGAGAGGGGGGGAGGGAAAGATATGCTTAGTGGTGGGATCCCGTTGGAGGTGGCGGAAGTTACGGAGAATAATATGTTGGACCCGGAGGCTGGTGGGGTGGTAGGTGAGGACCAGGGGAACCCTATTCCTAGTGGGGTGGTGGGAGGATGGAGTGAGAGCAGATGTACGTGAAATGGGGGAGATGCGTTTAAGAGCAGAGTTGATAGTGGAGGAAGGGAAGCCCTTTTCTTTAACAAGGGAAGACATCTCCCTCGTCCTAGAATGAAAAGCCTCATCCTGAGAGCAGATGCGGCGGAGACGGAGGAATTGCGAGAAGGGGATGGTGTTTTTGCAAGAGACAGGGTGAGAAGAGGAATAGTCCAGATAGCTGTGAGAGTCAGTAGGCTTATAGTAGACATCTGTGGATAAGCTGTCTCCAGAGACAGAGACAGAAAGATCTAGAAAGGGGAGGGAGGTGTCGAAAATGGACCAGGTAAACTTGAGGGCAGGGTGAAAGTTGGAGGCAAAGTTAATAAAGTCAACGAGTTCTGCATGCGTGCAGGAAGCAGCGCCAATGCAGTCGTCGATGTAGCGAAGGAAAAGTGGGGGACAGATACCAGAATAGGCACGGAACATAGATTGTTCCACAAACCCAACAAAAAGGCAGGCATAGCTAGGACCCATACGGGTGCCCATAGCTACACCTTTAGTTTGGAGGAAATGGGAGGAGCAAAAGGAGAAATTATTAAGAGTAAGGACTAATTCTGCTAGACGGAGCAGAGTGGTGGTAGAGGGGAACTGATTAGGTCTGGAATCCAAAAAGAAGCGTAGAGCTTTGAGACCTTCCTGATGGGGGATGGAAGTATATAGGGACTGGACATCCAAGGTGAAAATAAAGCGGTGGGGGCCAGGGAACTTAAAATCATCGAAAAGTTTAAGAGCGTGAGAAGTGTCACGAACATAGGTCGGAAGGGATTGAACAAGGGGTGATAAAACAGAGTCGAGGTATGCAGAAACGAGTTCGGTGGGGCAGGAGCAAGCTGAGACAATAGGTCGGCCAGGACAGGCAGGTTTGTGGATCTTGGTCCAGTCCCTATATACTTCCATCCCCCATCAGGAAGGTCTCAAAGCTCTACACTTCTTTTTGGATTCCAGACCTAATCAGTTCCCCTCTACCACCACTCTGCTCCGTCTAGCAGAATTAGTCCTTACTCTTAATAATTTCTCCTTTTGCTCCTCCCATTTCCTCCAAACTAAAGGTGTAGCTATGGGCACCCGTATGGGTCCTAGCTATGCCTGCCTTTTTGTTGGGTTTGTGGAACAATCTATGTTCCGTGCCTATTCTGGTATCTGTCCCCCACTTTTCCTTCGCTACATCGACGACTGCATTGGCGCTGCTTCCTGCACGCATGCAGAACTCGTTGACTTTATTAACTTTGCCTCCAACTTTCACCCTGCCCTCAAGTTTACCTGGTCCATTTCTGACACCTCCCTCCCCTTTCTAGATCTTTCTGTCTCTGTCTCTGGAGATAGCTTATCCACTGATGTCTACTATAAGCCTACTGACTCTCACAACTATCTGGACTATTCCTCTTCTCACCCTGTCTCTTGCAAAAACGCCATCCCCTTCTCGCAATTCCTCCGTCTCCGCCGCATCTGCTCTCAGGATGAGGCTTTTCATTCTAGGACGAGGGAGATGTCTTCATTTTTTAAAGAAAGGGGCTTCCCTTCCTCCACTATCAACTCTGCTCTTAAACGCATCTCCCCCATTTCACGTACATCTGCTCTCACTCCATCCTCCCACCACCCCACTAGGAATAGGGTTCCCCTGGTCCTCACCTACCACCCCACCAGCCTCCGGGTCCAACATATTATTCTCCGTAACTTCCGCCACCTCCAACGGGATCCCACCACTAAGCATATCTTTCCCTCCCCCCCTCTCTCTGCATTCCGCAGGGATCGCTCCCTACACAACTCCCTTGTCCATTCGTCCCCCCCATCCCTCCCCACTGATCTCCCTGCTGGCACTTATCCGTGTAAGTGGAACAAGTGCTACACATGCCCTTACACTTCCTCCCTTACCACCATTCAGGGCCCCAAACAGTCCTTCCAGGTGAGGCATCACTTCACCTGTGAGTCGACTGGGGTGATATACTGCGTCCGGTGCTCCCGATGTGGCCTTTTATATATTGGTGAGACCCGACGCAGACTGGGAGACCGCTTTGCTGAACATCTACGCTCTGTCCGCCAGAGAAAGCAGGATCTCCCAGTGGCCACACATTTTAATTCCACATCCCATTCCCATTCTGACATGTCTATCCACGGCCTCCTCGACTGTAAAGATGAAGCCACACTCAGGTTGGAGGAACAACACCTTATATTCCGTATGGGTAGCCTCCAACCTGATGGCATGAACATTGACTTCTCTAACTTCCGCTAGGCCCCACCTCCCCCTCGTACCCCATCTGTTACTCTTTTTAATGCACACATTCTTTCTCTCACTCTCCTTTTTCTCCCTCTGTCCCTCTGAATATACCTCTTGCCCATCCTCTGGGTCACCCCCCCCCCCGTCTTTCTTCCCGGACCTCCTGTCCCATGATCCTCTCGTATCCCCTTCTGCCTATCACCTGTCCAGCTCTCGGCTCCATCCCTCCCCCTCCTGTCTTCTCCTATCATTTTGCATCTCCCCCTCCCCCTCCAGCTTTCAAATCCCTTACTCACTCTTCCTTCAGTTAGTCCTGACGAAGGGTCTCGGCCTGAAACGTCGACTGCGCTTCTTCCTATAGATGCTGCCTGGCCTGCTGCGTTCACCAGCAACTTTGATCTATGTTGCTTGAATTTCCAGCATCTGCAGAATTCCTGTTGTTGGCATGAACATTGACTTCTCTAACTTCCGCTAATGCCCCACCTCCCCCTTGTACCCCATCCATTATTTATTTATATACACACATTCTTTTTCTCTCTCTCATTTTTCTCCTTCTGTCCCTCTCTCCTTGCCCATCCTCTGGGCTTCCCCCTCCCCCTTTCTTTCTCCCTAGGCCTCCTGTCCCATGATCCTCTCATATCCCTTTTGCCAATCAACTGTCCAGCTGTTAGCTCCATCCCTCCCCCTCCTGTCTTCTCCCATCATTTTGGATCTCCCCCTCCCCCTCTCAAATCTTTTACTAGCTCTTCTTTCAGTTAGTCCTGAGGAAGGGTCTCGGCCCGAAACGTCGACTGTACCTCTTCCTAGAGATGCTGCCTGGCCTGCTGCGTTCACCAGCAATCTTTATGTGTGTTGCTTGACTTTGGCTTTGTGATTTTTCCTTGGACCAGTGGTGGTAGGTGTGTCACAGGGAACATTGGTACTCCTCTGAAATTCTACCCAACTTTCAGAATTGGAATGCAACAAACTGACAAACACTTCATCTAGTAGTTGCATTGGGTGCATTGTGGAGACGACAATAGCCACCAAGCTCAGGAGCAGTTATTACCCTTCAACAAGCGTGGACAACTTCACTCACCTCAACTCTGAACTGATTCCACAACCTATGGACTCCCTTTCAAGGACTCTATAACTTATGTTGTCAGTATTATCTATCTATGAATGTAACTATCTTTTTTTTTGTTCACACATATTGTCTCTGTTTGCACATTGGTTGTTTGTCAGCCTTGTGTGTAGTTTTTCATCGATCCTGTTGTATTTCTTTGTTCTACTGTGAATGCCTGCAAGAAAATGACTCTTTGATATTAAACTTTGAATTTTGAAAGCATCCACCTAAATATTTCTAAATATCATCAGGCCTGTGTAGTCAATAGAAAAAGTATGTACATTAAGATTTGTTTATGGGATGAAGAGGACAGTGGAAGGGGGCAGCTGCTAAGTATAAGAGATTAAGCAATGATGTTATTTTAACCAGGCAGCTGAACTTTAAGCCTAATGTTCCATAAATGAAAAGTTTACATGCAGGAATGTTTGAAGTCATTAAGATTGTAAGATAAACATGGATGAGGATTGTTGAGCCTGACTTCAGCAGGTACTGTACATGGAGACACCCTTTGTTTCTTCCCAACTGCTGAACTCAAACCTGCACGTAGCCCTCTTATCCCTTTGTCAATTAGTAGTAGGCATAAAGAGCCTCCAACCTCCTAACCCTGTACATCTTGGAGAGCAAACTGAGATGTTTACATTAAGTGCATTGAACACTTGGGGCTTACCAAGGGAACCCTGCCAGCATCAAGCTCCAGGGCCCCTTTCTTGGAAGTGATGATGGATTCTGAGAAAGCAGGGCCTCCCCAGAGGAGGTTTCGCTCTTCAGGAAAAAAAAACCTTGCCCCTGCATTCTAAAATGCAGATTTCCATCACTCTGTGCAGCAAAATTCAGTTGCACCAACATTGCCATCCACTCTGGTTTTGGTCTATCCCTATTTCAATCACCTTGCCCAACACCAATAGGAACTGAGCAAGGCCTTTTGGAAGGTGCTTGAATTCAGTGATGGCATGCTGCAAGATAAAGATTAAGAAGAGCTTTATTTGTGACACGTACATCAAAACACCAATACGTACACTGGAATGCATCATTTGCATCATCATTTTTTTTGCAATATGCTGGGGGCAGACCACAAGTGTTGCCATGCTTCTGGCATTAACATAGCATATCCACCACTCACTAACTCTAACCGTCCATCTTTGGAATGTGGGAGGGAGCCTGAGCACCTGGAGGAAACGCATGTGGTCATACGAAGAGTGTCGGGGATTGAACTCCGATCAGTGATCAGGGGTGCTGCAAAATGATTGCACTAACCACTACGCTGCCATGCCACCCATTAAGTGTAATGTAACCTAAGGTGATGCACACAAAATGCTGGGGCAACTCAGCAGGCCAGGCAGCACGATGAGGTCCTGATGAAAGGTTTCGGCCCGAAACATCGGCTGTTCACTCTTTTCCACAGATGCCCCCTGGCCTGCTGAGTTCCTCCAGCAGTTTGCGTGGGTTACTTTGATTTCCAGCATCTAGAGGTTTTCTCTTGTTTGGTGTGCCAAGGTGATGCTGGATCTTGCTGGAGCCTTGGTGAGCGCTGCTTACAGTAACAGTAACGGGAGGTTCAGTCTGTTGCTTGGCTTCCTTAGACAGTTTGACATCCTCCATAGTGTGTTGTAAATGAGGAACTGGCTGACTCTTGACTTGTCTCTTTACTGTTCTATGACTCTGGAACTGTAAATGACTCTGTTTGATGGAGACACAAGAGCACGAGAGACTCCAGATCCTGGAATGTGGGGCAGCAAACAATCTGCTGGGGTCAAGGGGTCAAGCAGCATCTGTGGGAGGAAAGGAAATGTCAAAATTTCAGCCCAAAACCCTTCACAAGGACCTGATGCAGAGTCAAGAACCAAAACGTTGACACAGTTTTGACAGATGTTCTTGAACGTCTGCTGTTTGACCTGCTGATTTCTTCCAGTGGAATGTTTGTGACTCAGTTTGATGTAAGGAACAATTTCATCAAAATATGTAATGCCTTATATGTCTCTTACTAGCATCACATGGCCCACGTGGACATCTCCAACATGATTTCCAGTACAAAGTTTGGAACTGTTTACTGTTAGTCCCATTGTTCAGTCTGTTTATTGTTTGCTGGTCTGATAACTCTAACCCTCACTGAGTCAAAATTGTTTTCCTTTCCCTTGAAACATTATGCTTCAATCACTGTCTGCCTACTTACCTCTCAGTTAAGCTGTACCATGTGCAATTACATAGTACAGAATGGAACCTAAGATTAGCCAAGTTCTTACTCATCACAAATCTGAAGTAAACTTGGAGATCTCACTTTGTTTAACACCTGTAAGTGGTGAGTGGGTGACCTGATAGAGGTATTTAAGACCACGAGGGCATTGACAGGGTGAAAGCACACAGTCACTTTCCTGGGGAGGAGGTGCTAAAAGCAAAAGGGCATAGATTTAAGATCAGTGTCAAGAGATTAAAAAGGGATGTCAAGGGCAGTCACCTACCAGCTCTGACTAGGAGTTGAGGATGCCATCGTCTACCTGCTAAACCGTGTCTACGCCCACCTGGACAAGCCAGCGAGCACTGTGAGAGTCATGTTTTTTGACTTCTCCAGTGCGTTCAACACCATCCGCCCTGCTCTGCTGGGGGAGAAGCTGACAGCGATGCAGGTGGATGCTTCCCTGGTGTCATGGATTCTTGATTACCTGACTGGCAGACCACAGTACGTGTGCTTGCAACACTGTGTGTCCGACAGAGTGATCAGCAGCACTGGGGCTCCACAGGGGACTGTCTTGTCTCCCTTTCTCTTCACCATTTACACATCGGACTTCAACTACTGCACAGAGTCTTGTCATCTTCAGAAGTTTTCGGATGACTCTGCCATAGTTGGATGCATCAGCAAGGGAGATGAGGCTGAGTACAGGGCTACGGTAGGAAACTTTGTCTCATGCCGTGAGCAGAATTATCTGCAGCTTTATGTGAAAAAGACTAAGGAGCTGGTGGTAGACCTGAGGAGAGCTAAGGTACCGGTGACCCCTGTTTCCATCCAGGGGGTCAGTGTGGACATGGTGGAGGATTACAAATACCTGTGGATACGAATTGACAATAAACTGGACTTGTCAAAGAACACTGAGGCTGTCTACAAGAAGGGACAAAGCCGTCTCTATTTCCTGAGGAGACTGAGGTCCTTTAACATCTGCCAGACAATGCTAAGGATGTTCTACGAGTCTGTGGTAGACAGTGCTATCATGTTTGCTGTTGTGTGCTGGGGCAGCAGGCTGAGGGTAGCAGACACCAACAGAATCTTAAAGAGGGGTGACTTTGAAGGTATGAGACGTGAATTAGCTAAGATAGACTGGCAAATGACACTTAAAGGATTGACGGTGGATATGCAATGGCAAACATTTAAAGGTTGCATGGATGAACTACAACAATTGTTCATCCCAGTTTGGCAAAAGAATAAATCAAGGAAGGTAGTGCACCCGTGGCTGACAAGAGAAATTAGGGATAGTATCAATTCCAAAGAAGAAGCATACAAATTAGCCAGAGAAAGTGGCTCACCTGAGGACTGGGAGAAATTCAGAGTTCAGCAGAGGAGGACAAAGGGCTTAATTAGGAAGGGGAAAAAAGATTATGAGAGAAAACTGGCAGGGAACATAAAAACGGACTGTAAAAGCTTTTATAGATATGTAAAAAGGAAAAGACTGGTAAAGACAAATGTAGGTCCCCTGCAGACAGAAACAGGTGAATTGATTATGGGGAGCAAGGACATGGCAGACCAATTGAATAATTACTTTGGTTCTGTCTTCACTAAGGAGGACATAAATAATCTTCCAGAAATAGTAAGGGACAGAGGGTCCAGTGAGATGGAGGAACTGAGCGAATTACATGTTAGTAGGGAAGTGGTGTTAGGTAAATTGAAGGGATTGAAGGCAGATAAATCCCCAGGGCCAGATGGTCTGCATCCCAGAGTGCTTAAGGAAGTAGCCCAAGAAATAGTGGATGCATTAGTGATAATTTTTCAAAACTCGTTAGATTCTGGACTAGTTCCTGAGGATTGGAGGGTGGCTAATGTAACCCCACTTTTTAAAAAAGGAGGGAGAGAGAAATCGGGGAATTATAGACCAGTTAGCCTAACGTCGGTGGTGGGGAAACTGCTGGAGTCAGTTATCAAGGATGTGATAACAGCACATTTGGAAAGCGGTGAAATGATCGGACAAAGTCAGCATGGATTTGTGAAAGGAAAATCATGTCTGACGAATCTCATAGAATTTTTTGAAGATGTAACTAGTAGAGTGGATAGGGGAGAACCAGTGGATGTGGTATATTTGGATTTTCAAAAGGCTTTTGACAAGGTCCCACACAGGAGATTAGTGTGCAAACTTAAAGCACACGGTATTGGGGGTAAGGTATTGGTGTGGGTGGAGAATTGGTTAGCAGACAGGAAGCAAAGAGTGGGAATAAACGGGACCTTTTCAGAATGGCAGGCGGTGACTAGTGGGGTACCGCAAGGCTCAGTGCTGGGACCCCAGTTGTTTACAATATATATTAATGACTTGGATGAGGGAATTAAATGCAGCATCTCCAAGTTTGCGGATGACACGAAGCTGGGTGGCAGTGTTAGCAGTGAGGAGGATGCTAAGAGGATGCAGGGTGACTTGGATAGGTTGGGTGAGTGGGCGAATTCATGGCAGATGCAATTTAATGTGGATAAATGTGAAGTTATCCACTTTGGTGGAAAAAATAGGAAAACAGATTATTATCTGAATGGTGGCCGATTAGGAAAAGGGGAGGTGCAACGAGACCTGGGTGTCATTATACACCAGTCATTGAAAGTGGGCATGCAGGTACAGCAGGCGGTGAAAAAGGCGAATGGTATGCTGGCATTTATAGCGAGAGGATTCGAGTACAGGAGCAGGGAGGTACTACTGCAGTTGTACAAGGCCTTGGTGAGACCACACCTGGAGTATTGTGTGCAGTTTTGGTCCCCTAATCTGAGGAAAGACATCTTTCCCATAGAGGGAGTACAAAGAAGGTTCACCAGATTGATTCCTGGGATGGCAGGACTTTCATATGAAGAAAGACTGGATGAACTGGGCTTGTACTCGTTGGAATTTAGAAGATTGAGGGGGGATCTGATTGAAACATATAAGATCCTAAAGGGATTGGACAGGCTAGATGCAGGAAGATTGTTCCCGATGTTGGGGAAGTCCAGAACGAGGGGTCACAGTTTGAGGATAGAGGGGAAGCCTTTTAGGACCGAGATTAGGAAAAACTTCTTCACACAGAGAGTGGTGAATCTGTGGAATTCTCTGCCACAGCAAACTGTTGAGGCCAGTTCATTGGCTATATTTAAGAGGGAGTTAGATATGGCCCTTGTGGCTACGGGGGTCAGGGGGTATGGAGGGAAGGCTGGGGCGGGGTTCTGAGTTGGATGATCAGCCATGATCATAATAAATGGCGGTGCAGGCTCGAAGGGCCGAATGGCCTACTCCTGCACCTATTTTCTATGTTTCTATGTTTCTATGAATCAACAAACTCATTCATAAGGCCAGCGATGTTGTGGGGATGGAACTGGACTCTCTCACGGTGGTGTCTGAAAAGAAGATGCTGTCTAAGTTGCATGCCATCTTGGTCAATGTCTCCCATCCACTACATAATGTACTGGTTGGGCACAGGAGTACATTCAGCCAGAGACTCATTCTACCGAGATGCAACACAGAGCGTCATAGGAAGTCTGTCTGTCTGTATCTTGTTTTACTGCGGTTGGCATCCAGCTTAATGGTGCATTACCGCCACCCTCTGCTCCAGAATGTGCACTAGACATACATTCTAAATCCCTTCACACACAAAAAACACACACCTACACTTCACCCTCCCGTCTTTGACCATCCTAGTATCCTATTCCTGTTTATTCGTCATATTCTATAAAAAACCCCTGTACCCCTTAAAAACGCTAAAAATACCCGGACTTGTGCTCTCTCACCCATGCCCAGCAACCCTTTTAATGTGAATTCCTGCATCCCCAACTCCCTTAATTTATTTCTCATTATCTTTCTCTGTATCCCATACTTCCTGCAACTCAGAACTACATGTTCTACTGACTCCTCTTCCTGACATTCCTCACACAATCCTGTCTGGTGTTTCCCTATCATTTTCAATGTTTTGTTTAATGCACAGTGCCCCAGCCTTAACCTAGTCCACACAATTTCCTCTCTTCTGTTTCCATTACCTACCCTAGTAACTGCAATACTCTTTTGTATTTGATATAAATGCCTCCCTTTCCCCTCCCTGTCCCATCTTTCTTGCCACATTTGGTTGACTTTTTCCCAGATTACACACTTAACCTCTGCTTTACTGATACTAATGTGCATTTCCACATTTTCTTTCTTTAATGCCCTCTTTGCCAACTCATCCACCCTCTCATTCCCCTTCACCCCTACATGTGCTGGAACTCATAGAAATTTTACCTGACCTCCCTGATTTGCAATTCTTGTAACTAACTGAAGGACTTCATAAAGTACATCTTGCCGACTGTTTGTGTGAAAAGACCTTAAACTTGCTAGAACTGAGGATGAATCTGAACATATCAATGCTTTGGATGGTCTGGCTTTCTGCACCCATTGCAACGCAACCAACACTGCCAGCATCTCCACTGTAAACACCCCTAACTTATTAGATGTTCTTCTGCTGAATCCAATTTCTTTTGCTGGTATTACCACCCCAAACCCTGTCACTCCTGTTTCAGGTTCCTTCGCACCATCTGTATAAATGTGAGTATAATCACTATACTTTTCCATCACATGACAGTTAAATGCATTTACCAAATCTGTTTTATATCTTTCTTTCCTTTTTACCTCTAACAAATGCCAGTCTATGTCAGGCCATACAAGCTTCCATGGAGCCACAACCAGATAAACTACTGAAGGACTTATCCTCAGATCAAACACTCCACATTCTTTCGCGATATCATTCCCTACCCGACTAAAGGTATCCCTCTGAAACCTCCCATTTTCCCAGCACTCCTGCAACACTCCTTTAGTAGGGTGAGAATCATTGTGCCCCTGCAAGTTAGCCCAGTAGTTTGCCATCAGTTGCATCCTTCTTAGTTCCAAAGGCATTATTCCCATTTCTACCTGTAGGGCTGACACTGGTGACGTTTTAAAAGCCCCACTGCACACTCTCAAGGCCTGAGCCTGAATCACATCCAGTTTCCTTATAAGAGACCTAGCTGCTGATCCATATACTATATTTCCATAATCCAATACAGATCTTACTAAAGCCACATACATTCTCTTCAAAGCTGAACAACTTGCTCCCCATTCCCTACCAGTCAAACATCTCATCACATTTATTCCTTTTTTACATTTCTCCTCAACTTTCCTGATATGGTCTGCCCATGTTAATCGTGAATCAAATATAACTCCCAGAAATTTAAATGATGCAACCCTTTCTAATTCAACCCCATACATCCTTAACTTCTTCCCTACCTCAACCCTTTTCCTGGTAAAAAATACAGTTTGAGTTTTATCTACTGAAAATCTACATCCCCAATCATAACCCCACTCCATCACTTCATCAATTGCTTCTTGTAGTTTCCTGATTATATAGTCCATGTTCCTGCCTCTTTTCCACAAGGCCCCATCTTCCGCAAACAGTCATAGGAAGTCTTTCCTGCTTGTGGCCATCAAACTTTACAACTCCTCCCATGGAGGGTCAGACACCCTGAGCAGATAGGCTGGTCCTGGACTTATTTCATAATTTACTGGCATAATTTACATATTACTATTTAACTATTTATGATTCTATTACTATTTATTATTTATGGTGCAACTGTAACGAAAACTAATTTCCCCCAGGATCAATAAAGTATGACTATGACTATTTCTTCATACAAAGGCTGGCGCATATTTGGAATGAACTGCCAGAAATAGTGGTTGGGGTCAGCGCATTTGCAACATTTAAAGGCCATCTGGATAAGTACATGGATAGGAGTGGTGTAGAGGCCTAGCAGCCAAATGCAGGCAGATGAGACTAGTTCAGTGGCCTCTTGGATGCATTTTTCTAGATGGCCTGAATGACTCTATGACATGTTGATACTGCTCTGCTGCGTTCTGAGAAACAGCCTGTAATGGGGGAAATCAATCAATGTTATATGCTGTTACACCCTATAGCGCTCTCAACTAAATGTAAAGTGAACTTTGATCCATTGTCAGGCAATACGTCTGTCGGTATATCAGGAGTTGCATGGATCCATCCCAACCTTTCAAGGGTGTGGAAGGTGTTGCCTTAGGAACTTCGGTGTGTCGTTGCAGTGCATCCTGTAGATAGTACACACTGCTGCAACTGTTTGTCGATGGTGGAAGGGTTGGATGCTGTGAATAAGTTGTGATAAGATGCAGCTCCAAGCCCCTTGCTCTACTTCCCGGATACACGTTAACCCCACAAATTCACCACTGACAGCACTGTTGTTGGACGAATCACAGGTAGCGGGGTAGGACACCTGGTTAAGTGGAGTGGCACCAGCAACTTCTCACTCAGTGTCAGTAAAACTAAAGAGCTGATTGTTGACTACAGAAAGGAGAAAATGGCAAATATGTACCAATCTACATTGGTGGATTAGCAGTTGGGAGGGTCATCAGATTTAAACTCCCGGGTGTTAACATATCAGGTGATTTGTTCTTTTTTAGAAGGTTAAGCAAGTTTCAGCAAGCAACCGAACACTCAAACTTCTCCAGATATACTGTTAAAAGTATCCTGACTGGTTACATCATAGTCTGATGGAGCAATTCTAATAGGCAGGAATGTTAGAAGCTGTGAGAGTAGAGGACTCTGCCTAATACTTCACAGCACATCCCTCTCCACCAGCAGAAGTTCCTGGAAGTTCCTCAAGAAGGCAACATCCATTATCAAAGATCCCCAGCATCTGGGCCACGCCATCTTCTCGCAGCTAGCAATGTGCAGGAGGTGCAGAAGCCTGAAGTCTCACACCACCAGGTTCAAGAGCAGCTACTTCAACCATTTGGTTCTTGAAGCAACCTGTGCGCCCTAATCCCTACCTTAGTATAACGACACTAAGACCACTTTGATCACTTTGCACTACAATTGACTTTCTTTTTTTTCCCTCTAATTGTATATGACTATTGTCTTGACTTTGGAAATACAGTATTTTACATGTTGGACTTGAATCCAATTAGATTGTGTGTCGATAAGTACAAGGAAATAATTGTTCCTATCGTAAAGCTCAATGTAAACTAATTGGAATGGAATTCTGACAGCTCAGTCAGTGGCTGGAGCAGGCCACAGCAATGAGGTTTCTCGCAGGTCGGAGACACTTGTTTAAAAGTACAGAAGGGACAAGCGGGATGTCCATTGCTGGGTTTAGGCAAGTGGTGACTGTAGGAGTGTCAGGCTTTGTCTCAAAGGAGGCTTTGGCTCTGTGTAAGCTTCTGTTAAGGTTCCCTTTTTTGTTCCCTTACTGTACCTAGTATGGTAAATGGCAGATGTGTGTTCTTCATGCTGTTGGAGTCATGGGAGACCCAAAGTCTCCCAGGGAACTACTTCTGAGTGAAGTGTATCCGGCTGCAGCTCCTTGAAAACCGTGTTAAGGATCTGGAACAGCAACTGGATGACCTTTGGCTTACACGGGAGAGTGAGAAGATAATCGATCAGAGTTACTGGGAAGTAGTTACCCCAAAGTTGCATGAGACAAGCAGCTGGGTGTCTGTCAGGAGAAATGGAAATGTGAATAGGCAGTTAGCACAGAACACCCCTGTGGCCATTTTCCTCAATAACAGGTATACCATTTTGGATACTGTTGTGGGGGGTGACCTCCCAGGGGAATGCCACAGAGACTGGGTTACTGGCACTGAGCATAGGTCCATGGTGCAGAAGAGAAACAGAGAGAGAAGAGGGGAGCAGTAGTGACAGGGACTCAATACTCAGGGGAACAGACAGGAGATTCTGTGGACGTGAACGGGATACGCGAATGGTATGTTGCCGCTCAGCAGCCAAGGTCAGGGACGTCTCGGATCACATCCCCAACATTTTGGAAAGGGTGGGAGAGCAGCCTGATGTCTTGGCATATATTGGTACTAATGACATAGGAAAGAAACGCAAACAGGTCCAGAAAAGAGATTTTAGAGAGCTAGGTAGAAAGCTGAGAAGCAGGACCTCCTGGGTAGTAATTTCTGGATTGCTGTCTGTGCCACGCGTCAGTGAGCATAGAAACATGATGATTCGGCAAACTAGTACCTGGCTGAGAAGCTGGTGCAGTGGGCAGGGCTTCAGGTTGTTGGATCATTGAGATCTCTTCTGGGGGAGGTATGACCTGTTCAAAAGTGACGGGTTGCAAGTGAACCCAAGGGGGACCAATATTCTCGCAGGCAGATTTGTAGGAGCTGTTGGGGCGGGTTTAAACTGATTTGGCAGGGTGTGGGAACTGGAGTGAAGGGGCTCAGGATAGGACGGATGGTTAAAAAGCAAAGATAGTGTGCAGTCAGACAGTCAAAAAGGGCAAGGAGATGATAGGACAAAATTGCAGCCAGCAGGGTGAGTATCAGTGCACTAGGGACGCAGAATCAAAAAGGATAGCAAAGACAGTACTCAGAGTTTTATATCTCAATGCATGGAGTATAAGAAATAAGGTTGATGATCTTGTTGCACCATTACAGATTGTTAGGTATAATGCTGTGGCCATCACTGAATTGTGGCTGAAGGATGTTTGTAGTTGGAACCTGAGTGTCCAAGATTACACCTTGTATCGGAGGGATAGGAAGGTGTGGCTCTGCTGGTAAAGAATGGCATCAAATCAAAAGAAAGATGCAACATGGTAAAAGATGCTGAATGCTAGTGGGTTGTGTTAAGAAACTGCAAGGGTAAGAGGTCTCTGATGGCAGTTATATACAGGCCTTCCAACAGTAGCTGGGATGTGAACCACAGATTACAACAGGAAATAGAAAAAGTGTGTCAAAGGGGTAATGTTATGATAGTCATGGGAGATTCCATCATGCAGGTTAATTGGGAAGATCAGGTTGGAAGTGGATCTCAAAAGAGTGAGTTTGTTGAATGCCTAAGAGATGGCTTTTTAGAGCAGTTAGTTGTTGAGCCTACCAGGGGATCAGCTATACTGGACTGGTTGTTATGTAATGAACCAAAGGTGATTAGGGAGCTTAAGGTAAAAGAACCCTCAGGAGGCAGTGATCACAATATGATTGAGTTCAACTTGAAATTTGATAGGGAGAAAGTAAAGTTTGACCTAGCAGTTTTTCAGTGGATTAAAGGACATTACAGTGGTATGAGATAGGAGGTGGCCAGAGTAAATTGGAAGGAGATGTTGGCAGGGATGACAGCAGAGAAGTAACGGCGTGAGTTTCTGGGAACAATGAGGAAGGTGCAGGACAGATGTATTCCAAAAACTAAGAAATACTCAAATGGCTGACATGGAAAGTCAAAGCTAATGCAAAAACAAAAGAGAGGCCATACAACAAAGCAAAAACTGGTGGGAAGATAGAGAATTGGGAGGGTGAGGACGGTACAATATAGAACACTGGCCAATGAGCCATAGCATGCTCAAACCATCCAACCATTAACCCTCCCTACCATCTCTCATCACCACTACATGCACATCATCTAGCATCACTTGATGTATGTACGTACAGTCAGTCTATGTATATAACAGTTATATATATATATATAGTGTGTTATAGGACTGCTTTTATATTTACTGTGTTTTTAAAATTGTGTTCTTCATGCTTATTGTGTTTTTTTTCAACCGCATCAGATCCGGAGTACCAATCATTTCATTCTCCTTTACACTCGTGTACTGAAAAATGACAATAAACAATCTTGAATCTGGAAGGAAGTACTAGAGGACATACCCTTAAGATGAGAACGAGTGTGTTTAAAGGAGATATGCTTGGCAATTATTCTATATTGAGAGAGGCACAGGCTGCCGACAGGAGTGGAGGAAGCAGATGCTGCCGTGGTGTTTAAGTTACATGAACATGCAGGGACTGGAGGAATATGGATCATGTACAGGCAGAAGAAATTTAGTTTAGATTGGCATCAGTTTATTGCAGCTGTCATGGGGTGAAGGGCTTGTTCATGTGCTATACTGTTCTATGTACTCCTCTTAAGTGGGAATGTTTGTGGGTGAGTGCTAAGTATTGGCCCAGAACACCAGTCTATTTTTCTTCAGAACAGTAGCAGACAGGGCAGTCATCTAACACCTCATTCAAAGAAGATTTTGAAGATTAGCTTTTATTTGTCACATGAACATTGAAACATTGAACCGTACAGTGAAATGTATCAGTTGTGCCAAGGACCAATGCAGTCCAAAGTTTGTGCTGAGAACAGCTCACAAATGTTGCCACGCTGCTGGTGCCAACATAACATGTCCACAACTTACTAACCCTTGCTTGTATTCCTTCGGAACCTGGGAGGAGATTGCAGCACTCAGAGAAAACCCACACTGTCACAGGGACAGCGAGTAAACTTTTCATAGACCGCTGTGGGAATTGAGTCGGAGGCGAGAGTTTGAAAGCAGGGAAAAATGTGTAGTCAGTCTGTGTTTGAAGAAGGGAAATTCTGCATTGTGTTTTATGTTCAGCTTCCACAACCTTCACCGCATCCTTGCAGAAGCAGACCTTCACATTCTTCTTTAAAGCACTAACACTATTTCATTATGGCTAAGCAGTGAATGGGTGTGATGCTGCCGTGTTTCAGTTGAGCCAGATTCTGGGCAGCTGGATTTTATTGGAATTATGTTTTTTCCTTCACCCCTGGCACCTGGAATCAATCTGCTTAACAGTAATCTCACTGACTGCAGTAGGTGGGGCCCAGGAGTGACCCTAGTAGGGTCAACAATTGAACCACGTGCCTTGCTTGGTCCCTACTTTTAAAGGAGCATTCCAATGCATCTTTAACAACTGGTGAGAAGGCTAAATCAATATGGAAAGATGAAGCATGGTGGTTTCAAGTTGCCTTTCAACTAGCTCTGCTTTGTTGCCTTTGGAAGTAAATGGAGGCCTCACTAGACTGACATGTTCATTGTACAAGCAGAGATTATGCAGACGCAATGTGATCCCTTCTACCGTCAGATTTCTTAATGATCCATGAACACGGTTTCTGTTGCGCACAGAAAGATCCCACAAGTTGCGAACTGATGGTCCATTTTGGTGCTGTTGATTGAAGAAATGCATTCTACTGGATTTTGTTGTAAAATTCTCCCTGTTCTAGGAGGTGTTTTTGTTGGGAATTTTTGCAGCTAGAGAATAGTTTAATAACTTCAAAAGACATTAGCCAGACATTTGTGCTCAGGTCTGTGGAGAGGAGCCTGCTTTTGCAATTCCCTGACTCAGCGGAGAGGGTATTGCTCACCGAGCTACTGGTTTCATTATAAGTCCGCAAAGTACAGATGTGAACTTGAGGAACACCAAACGACTGGAATAAATCATCATATTTCGGAGGTTTTGTTATTTTTAAACTATTTCATTCCTTTGGGATGACTGGCTTGCACTGAAATTCAACACTCCATTCAACCTTGGGGAGACCTACCCAGTATGGTAGCTTCTCATTTGGATAGAACTTCGTTCATAGAGGAAACAATTCTTAATCAATCTAGTCTGCGAAAGAAAGTGGAGGCGACCTGTGGGAAAACAGTGCAGCAAGCTGTGGTGACTTGGAATGTGCAGTTTGAACGGGTGGCATGTTCAGGAGGGATTTTTGCTTATAGGTTTCAGATTTATTTATCGCATGTACACTGAAACCTGCAGTGAAATGTGTTGTTTACGTTAACAACCAATATACCCAAGGATTTACTGGGGCCAGCACGCAAGTATTGCCAAACATTCCAGCACTAACAACATGCTCACCATGTTCGGCCTAACCACACAAGCAGCAACAATAGCAACAACAATAAGACCCTTACCCACCCTCTCACACACACACACACACACACAGGACAGGCCACCTTCCTGGCCTGCAGTCCTTGCCCCCGGACTCTCTGACTCTCAGATATCAAGTTTCCAGCCTCCAGTCCCGGATCCAGCCTCGCAGACTCGGCCTTTAGGCCTCTCTCTCAGGGTTCACCAACTTTGGTCTTCAGCCTTCGGGCTTTCTACTTCCAGACTCGCTGAACTCTGGACTCAAATGTTTGATTTTGCCCTTCAGACCATCCCATTTTCCTTCATTCTCCCCATAATCCTTAACACCTCAACCAGCCTCTGCCTTGAATACACACAATGACCTGGCCTGCACAGCCATCTGTGGCAATCATAACACAAGAGATTCTGGAAATGTAGGAAATCTTGAGCAACACAGACAAAATGCTAGAGGAACTGAGTAAGTTGGCAACATTTACGGAAGGCAATAAATAGTCAATGTTTTGGGCCAAGATCCTTCTTCAGGACTGGAAAGGAAGAGGGCAGAAGCCAGAATAAGTAGGTGGGGTGTGGGGGGGGAGGGGAAGGAGTGCAAGCTGGCAGGTGATAGGTGAGACCAGGTGAGCAGGATGTGGGGGGTGGAATTAAGTAATAATCTGGGAGAGGATAGGTGGAAGAGAGAAATGGTTGAAGAAGAAGGAATCTAATTGGAGAGTATCTTGAGACAAAGGGAAGGAGAAAGTGAACCAGAGGGAGGTGATAGGCAGGTGAGGAGAAGAGAATGGGGTCAGAGCTGAACAGATTCACCACCCTCTGGTTTAAAATTCCTCCTTACCTCAGTTCTAATTGGATGTCCTTTTGTTCTGAGGCCACCCCCTCTGTCCCACACTTTCTTCTAAAGGAATCATCCTCTCCACATCCACTATATCAAAATCTTTCAGGTTGAGTCGGTAGTGAAGAAGGCAAATGCAATGTTGGCATTCATTTCTAGAGGAATAGAGTATAGGAGCAGGGATGTGATGTTAAGGCTCTATAAGGCACTGGTGAGACCTCACTTGGAGTACTGTGGGCAGTTTTGGTCTCCTTATTTAAGAAAGGATGTGCTGACGTTGGAGAGGGTACAGAGAAGATTCACTAGAATGATTCCGGGAATGAGAGGGTTAACATATGAGGAACGTTTGTCCGCTCTTGGACTGTATTCCTTGGAGTTTAGAAGAATGAGGCATAGAAACATTTCGAATGTTAAAAGGCATGGACAGAGTGGATGTGGCAAAGTTGTTTCCCATGATGGGGGAGTCTAGTACGAGAGGGCATGACTTCAGGATTGAAGGGTGCCCTTTCAGAACAGAAATGCGAAAAAAATTTTTTAATCAGAGGGTGGTGAATCTATGGAATTTGTTGCCACGGGCAGCAGTGGAGGCCAAGTCATTGGGTGTATTTAAGGCAGAGATTGATAGGGATCTGAGTAGCCAGGGCATCAAAGGTTATGGTGAGAAGGCGGGGCAGTGGGACTAAATAGGATAAAATGGATCAGCTCATGATAAAATGGCAGAGCAGACTCGATGGGCCGAATGGCCTACTTCTGCTCCTTTGTCTTATGGTCTTACATTAAGCCTTTCATTCTTGAAATTATTCCTAAGGCATACTCTTATACCTAGGTTCCAACATGCAGGGGTTGAAAATCTGCATTGTTTTAATTCAGTGGTCTTCTGAGATATTAAGACTGTTTCCACAACTGTTGGAACTAAAGTTTATTACACTGAAGGTACAGCTGTTGAGGCTGGGACTTGCTGTTTTGACTAAAGTGGAAAATAAAACAGTGGAGGTTAACAAATGGAAACTTGCAGTCATATTGTGCAGTAGCATCTAATTACTCTGACAGCAAGGTACCTAAGTGACTCATTGGAGCTTTATGCATCAATGGTTGGAGATGTGCCTTCAGGTTTCATCACATAACTTCATGCCTCTACGCACCGCCCCAAATTCTCCCCACTTCGTCTATCAGTCCCCACCTTCCCAATCCAATTGGAAGCTAAATGAATTCCAGATGACTCAATTGTAAACTACAATAATCAATCAAACAGCTTTTTTGTGTCCTCTTTCCAAATAATGCTGCAAGAAATTAAATAAAAATCTATCATCATACTCTCTGCTGGCCTTTTGAAAGCCTATCCAATATATCTCATTTCCGACTCTTAATAGGTTTGTAGGGTCAGTCAATGATACAGCACAGGAGAATAGTAATTCAACTTCAAATCTACACCAACCCTTTAAGAAAGCTTTCAATTTCACCCAGCCCCACTCATCATTCCCTGCTCTTCCTCTTCAGCAGTATAAATATTTCTTCTAGAAATATTTATGCAATTCCCTTTTGCAAGTAGAATCAGGTTTATTATCACTGACATATACTGTGAAATTCATTGTTTTACTGCAGGGGTCCCCAACCTTTTGCACTTTGGACCGGCCGACCGGCGGGTGGGGGGGGGGGTGGTAGGGTTGCCAACGAACAAGAGTAGCAGTCAAATGCCTTACTCACTCTTCCTTCAGTGAGTCCTGAAGAAGGGTCTCGGCCTGAAACGTCGACTGCTCCTCTTCCTACAGATGCTGCCTGGCCTGCTGCGTTCACCAGCAACTTTGAAGTGTGTTGCTTGAATTCCCAGCATCTGCAGAATTCCTGTTGTTAGCAGTCAAATGCGTTGTTTACCCAAAAGACTACAATGACCATGGAGCCTTGCGCGTGCACCAATGCGCATGCGCGTCGTGAGCTGCCGATTTCCCCACCCCTAGCAAATCCATTTTGGCGATTCTGTTTGTGGGGGTGGGTGTTAACCACTACCAGAATGTAGGTGATAAGTGGGTAATACACTCAATTTTGTTTCTAATAGGGTTTTATCTAACGAATTTAATATTAAACACAGAGCGCATATTTTCCTCGCATGAATATAATGATAAGTCAATTATCGGGGAGCTTGAAGTAAGTGTTGAACGAACTTCCAGTAGAAGTGGCAGAAGCAGGTTCGGTATAATCATTTAAAGAAAAATTGGATAGCTATATGGACAGGAAAGGAATGGAGGGTTATGGGCTGAGTGCAGGTCGGCGGGACTAGGTGAGAGTAGCGTTCGGCACGGACTAGAAGGGTCGAGATGGGCTGTTTCCGTGCTGTAATTGTTATATGGTTATATAGGTCACTTATAAGTCAATAGCATCATAACATTTTAAGTAACGTTTGGATATTAAACACACAGTACATATTTTCCCCGTATGGACATATAAAATCATTGCAACACACCAATATCGCTGAATCAGTGGGAGCCCTGGGCTTGTTTCCCTGCAACAACACCATCCTATCGAGGGGTGATGGGAGACAGCGATACTGGAAAGGGGTTCGTTATGTCCAGTCTATTCCGCAGTTTAGTTTTCGTTGCATTCATTGCAGAAAACTCCGCTTCGCAGAAAAATGTTGGAAATGGAAGCAACGTTTTCCCTGCTTTCGTGGCTATCTCAGGATATTTAGCCTTGACTTTGATCCAAAATGCCGACAGAGATGTTATCTCAAACATACTTTTCAGTCCGCCGTCATTTGCAAGCTCGAGGAGTTGATCACCTTCCCGCCCTGACACAGATGACGCACGGGTCAGGACCTCGCATGCGTAATGACTGATCAGTGGCCGTGACAGGGAATGAGGAACGGTGCAGCTGACTCATATCACCAAATCATATCGCCTCCTCGCGGCCCGGTGCTTGGGGACCGCTGATTTACTGTAGTGGTACAGTGCTGGACATTAAAATTACTAGAAGTTACAAATTAATATTACATATATATACTTGGCACGTGGCCAAGTGGTTAAGGCATTTGTCTAATGATTTGAAGGTGGCTAGTTTGAGCCTTGGCTGAGGCAGGCTGTTGTGTCCTTGAGCAAGGCACTTAACCACACAGTGCTCTGTGACGACACTGGTGCCAAGCTGTATGGGTCCTAATGCCCTTCCCTTGGACAACATTGGTGGCATGGAGAGGGGAGACTTGCAGCATGGGCAACTGCTGGTCTTCCATACAACCTTACCCAGGCCTGCGCCCTGGAAACCTTCTAAGGCGCCAATCCATGGTCTCATGAGACTAACGGATACCTATATATAGAAAAAATAGAAAGGCAGGGTCGCTCTGGAATCTGCTTTGCCTGCCTTTCCAGGCCGTGCATTCCATCTGACTGCAGAAGAAACTTCTACTCACTTATTTTATGGTTTTTGTACCAAATGTCTGAAGTCTGTGTCCTCATGCGACCTATATTCCAACTATAAAACATCAATTTTCTCCAGTTTTGGCAGCTGTTTCTATCATCAAACTCTTTTTCTTGTACACTCTACAAAGAGCAGTACATAATTATTGTCTATGCCTTGGATCAGGAGCTGTTGTGAGTCATCTGCCTGTGCTTGGCATCTCCTTTTCACACTGAGGTTGTTTAGAACTCTTGTGAATGAACAGATAAGAAGCCTATACTCTTTCCCATAGTATATTGGATGGTCCATCACAGCCAGAGCCCTCTCCGTCCCTGAGCACATTTACAAGAAAGCAGAATCCATCATCAGTGATCCCCATTATCCCAGTCATGATCTCTTCTTACGACTGTCATTGAGCAGGAAGCATAGGAGCTTTAGGTCCCACACAACAGGGTTCAGTAACAACTACCACCCTTCAACTATCAGGGTCCTGAAGCAGCATGGATAACTTTACTTACCTTCACTCTGAACTGATTCCACAACCTGCAGACTTACTTTTTAGGACTTTGAATCTCATGTTCTCAGTATTATTTATTTACTTTTAAAATTTATTATTTTCCTCTTTTGCACATTGGATGTTTGTCATTCTTTGTTTATGTATAGTTTTTATAGACTCTATTGTATTCATTTTCCTGTAAATGCCTGTAAGAATGTAAATGGCGACATATATGTACTTTCGATAATAAATGTATTTTGAACTTTCTAATTAGCTTTTCCTGTCCCGCCACAGATCCTAACATGGTTTCCTAGAATACTCAAGCCATAAGTTCATGGAACTCCACTAATCTTATAGTGATGGGCAACTTTAAATTTAAAAATTCATGAAGCCTGAGATCCATCCAGGGAGATTCTGCTCTGTCTGGGGTCTGTAATTCTTAACTCAAGTCTTCCATGCATTCTTGATGTATGGCTTTCAGTTACCCGGCTACTGTAGTTGGAACATGCTCACATGTGCATGCAATTTCCAAGCACTGAGACAGCCTCTATGTAGTTAATGTAGTCCAGTGCTACGTTTGTCACTGGGCTGTTGTGAATGGAAGGCAGCACTGTTCGTGGTTTGCTGCCGCTTCAGTCAGAATTATCATGAAAAGCCCAGCAGTGAGAAGAGACCTTGACTCTAATTGTCAGGGACCACAAATTGCCTCTGACACATTGAATCCAGATGGAGCTTTGCTGACAGATTATCTGGCAGTTTTGATCAGAGGAGCTTCCTAGATATATTAAGTGATTATAATGGTGATACATCAGTAGGTCTAGGGCTCACAGATGTGTCCAGATCAATGTGCCTTTCTGCTGTATATGAAGGGGACAGTGCTAGTCAACGTGTTGGAGGGGCTGGGTTGAAAAGTTCCTGACATGATGCACATTGATGAACATGAATGAGCTTGGTGAATCAAGATCAACTCTAAATTGGTCCAAAGTACTGCACCATTGAGTGACAGGGAGCCAGACCAACAGTCTTCAGGTTGAGGCTTATGGAGCTTCTGAAGCCCCAGACAGCCTGATCAGGAAATTGCCACGTGTCTTCCCTTGTTACCTGTTGTAAGCGTTCATGGTTACTTCTCTATGGCCACATCCAGGACATCAAGTTGGACTGATGGGTTTCATGCTTCAACTTCCGGCTAGACAGGTCATGGTTTAGCATTGGCATTGTGCAGGTGAAACCCTGGAGACCGTCATACTGAAGTCAGTTGGGTGGACAGGTCAGCAGCCTCCTTTATAAAGTTGACGTGTGGAACGTGGCGCGAGCAAGTGTCAGCCTGGAATCCACAGAGGATTGCCTGGTCTAATGGCAGGTCACCAATGCCTGGTCTAATGGCAGGTCACCAATGCCTGGTCTAATGGCAAGTCACCAATGCCTGGTCTAATGGCAGGTCACCAATGCCTGGTCTAATGGCAGGTCACCAATGCCTGGTCTAATGGCAAGTCACCAATGCCTGGTCTAATGGCAGGTCACCAATGCCTGGTCTAATGGCAAGTCACTAATATCAATGTTGCACAAGGTCTGAGCAAACTCAGATCTGTTGCTCTGTCTTTTCTGAGTTTTTATACCTACCAGGAATGGTGTGAGGGTGGGTGGTGAGAGGGAGCAGAGAGAGAGAGAGAGAGAGGGCGGGGAGGGGAGAAGATTTTGTGTGTGTGTGTGAATGTGAGAGAGAAAGAGAAAGAGTGACAGAGAGACAGGGACAGAGAAATGCAGAAAGAAAGAAAGAAAGCCAGAGAAAGAAACAGGAACACAGGTGTAGTATGTGATTGAGGGATGGGAGGGCGGTGAAGATATATATATATAACCAGGATAGTAACAGTGCCCAGGAAGTCCAGGTCAACCATCAAACACTCATATACACTAATCCTATACTAATCCCATTTTTATTCTCTCCACATTCTCTTCAACAACTTAAGATTCTACACTCTTATAACTACTAAGGGAATGACAGTGTTCAACCAACAAATCTTTGAGATGAGGCAGGGAGCTGGAGTGCCTGGAGAGAATGTGCAAGCATACTGACGGCACTGGAGGTCAGGAATGAATATGGGTTACTTGTCTTTTATACTGTTTTTACAGATCAAATCATCGCACAGTGCACTGAGGTAAAACAATGACAATGCAAGATAAAGTGTAACATCTCCAGAGAAAGTGCAGTGCAGCTAAACAGCAAGGACAAGATCATAATGAGGTAGATTGTGAGGTCCAGAATCCATTTTGTCATATTAGGGAACTATTTCATAGTCTTATTGCAGTAGGGTAGAAGTTGTTCTTGAGCCTGGCAAGTACATGCTTTCAGGCTTTTATATCTTCTGCTTGATGGGAGACAGGAGAAGAGAGAATATCTGGATTGGGTGGAGTCTTTGATTATGCTGGCTGATTTACTAAAGCAGAGAGGGAACACAGTGGGGAGACTGGTTTCCATGACAGGCTGAGCTACAATATATCCACAACTCTCTGCACTTTCTTGTGGTCACGTGCGGATCAGTTGCCTTACCAAGCTGTTATGTATCCAGATGCTTTCTATAGTACGTTGATACAAAATTATTGTATACGTCCTACCCCATTTGACTTCCCAAATGCATTACCTTATAATTCTGCCAATGCTTCACACAATTTTCAATCTGACCTATGTCCTGCTCTAAACTTAGACAATTCTGTTGCTATCCCTACTTACTTACTTACATGGGCCCTCAGCCCCCAGTGAAGCATAGACCACTGATGACCTGCCGTCTCCATCGTCCTCTGAAGTTGATCATATGGTTGGAGTTAGACCATAAGACTATAAGATATAGGAGCAGAAGTAGGCCATTTGGCCCATCAAGTCTGTTCCGCCATTCAATCATGGGCTGATCTAATTCTTCCAGTCATCCCCACTCCCCTGCCTTCTTCCCATGCCCTTTGATGCCCTGGCTAATCAAGAACCTATCTATCTCTGCCTTAAATACATCCAATGACTTGGCCTTCACAGCTGCTCGTGGCAACAAATTCCACAGATTTACCACCCCCTGACGAAAATAATTTCTCTGCAGCTGTATCCTAAATAGATGTCTTTCAATCTTGAAGTCGTGTCCTCTTGTCCTAGACTCCCCTAGATGAGAAATAACTTTGCCATATCTAATCTGTTCAGGCCTTTTAACATTAAGAATGTTTCTGAGATCACCCCCATTCTCCTGAACTCCAGGGAATACAGCCCAAGAGCTGCCAGATATTCCTCGTTCCTGGAATCATTCTCGTGAATCTCCTCTGAACCCTCTCCAATGTCAGTATATCCTTTCTAAAATAAGGAACCCAAAACTGCACATGATACTCCAAATGTGGTCTCACGAGTGCCTTATAGAATCTCAACATCACATCCCTACACTTATATTCTATACCTCTAGAAATGAATGCCAGCATTGCATTCACCTTCTTCACCACCAGCTCAACTTGGAGGTTAACCTTTCAGGTATCCTGCACAAGGACTCCCAAGTCCCTTTGTATCTCTGCATTTTGAATTTTCTCCCCATCTAAGTAATGGTCTACCCATTTATTTCATCCACCAAAGTGCATGACCATACACTTTCCAACATCGTATTTCATTTGCCACTTCTTTGCCCATTCCCCTAAACTATCTAAGTCTATCTGCAGGCTTGCTGTTTGCTCAACACTACCCGCTCCTCCACCTATCTTTGCATCATTGGCAAATTTAGCCACAAATCCATTAATCCCATAGTCCAAATCATTGACATACACCGTAAAAAGCAGCCTTCCCAACACTGACCCCTGTGGAACTCCACCGGTAACCGGCAGCCAGCCAGAATAGGATACCTTTATTCCCACTCTCTGTTTTCTGCCAACCAGCTAATGCTCTACCCGTGCTAGTAACTTCCCTGTTATTCCTTGGGCTCTTATCTTGCTAAGCAGCCTCATGTGCGGCATCTTGTCAAAGGCCTTCTGAAAATCCAAGTACACCACATCTACTGCATCTCCCTTGTTTATCCTGCTTGTAATTTCCTCAAAAAACTGTGCATCAACAATTCTGCAATTCATTCCATCCACTGTATGGGGGATTGGCCTATACAGGGTTACCAGAGCCCTTTAGGCCAGCCTTACACATTTCCACCTCGCACAATGGGGATGTAGGGTTGGACTTTGAGAGGCATTGCTATCCGTAGCACCACCAGCTTTCAGCATTATTTGTGTCATTATTTAAATGTGAAAAGGTAGCTTTATACCTGATCTTTTTTTTCTGTAAAGCTTAAAAGTTTTTGTTATATAACACAGAAGAGATTAAAAGGATTCCTTAGCAAGTTTGATCTGATTACTCACAACATGCAAAGTCCAAGCTCCACAGGGACTTGGGTAAGTTCTCTCACAGTGGCCTCGGTTTAGGGAACAAAGGAACCAGGAATGGTGAAAACAAAATGCATTTCTACAAACAGTTGGACAGCTTGTTAACAGATGTCAGCCAGTACCTTGATGTCAACTCATGTAAATATGAGCTGCTACATTAGCATGCAAAATGGAGGCAAATGTTTTTACAATTTTTAATTTTTAAGCATCATTTGAGTTCCAGCAACTGTTCAAATCTGTTCTTACTTGGGTAAAACTGAGTGCAACATCAGGCCAATGAACTGGACAGATAGCTTCTGCTTTGTTCCTTAGAGAAACAATGTTTTGTTAAGATACTTTTCCCATGAAGTCAGTATTTCTTTCAGATAGTGGGTGTGAGCCCAAAGGTTCCTGTCCCTGCCAGATCTAATTATTTGATGCTTTTAGGCATGGATTAACCACAATGTTATATAGTTCTTGAGTTTAAGAACTCTAGATTCTGGAAATCTGAAATGAAGAATAGATTGTGGTGGATATACTCAGCTAGGAAAGCAGAGCAGTGGAGAAAAAATAGTGTAACTGTTTCAGGCCGAAGGCTTTCATTTGATGAAATATCCACCTAAAACATTCTCATTGTCTCTCTCCCCACAGATGCTGCCTGACCTTCAAGGCACTCCCGGTATTTTCTGTTTCTAACTTAACTTTGTTTCTGGACAAAATCCGGACTTGATAGTGTATTCTTTAGAGGCCAGGAATACTTAGCAGTGTTGGTGGCCTGTGGCTTACACAATTATTAAGTATGGAGGTGTTGTTGGTATTGTATTGGTTTATTATTGTCATGGCACTGAAATTACAAGAAATGTTGGGATAAGGTGTGACCAACTGGACCTAAATCAAAGTAGTTCTGATATTTGTTAAGTTAGTTTTGGACATTTAATGAACTTGTTAACAGATGCCAGAAGAAACAGACAAAGGCATAGGAAGGTTTATGAAGTGCCATCGTAAATGGATCTTGCCCAGGTAATAATGCTGGGATGCTTAAAGTCCATTGCAGAGTGATGGAAGATCTTCTTCCAAATCAGACTCAGATTTATTATTACTGCCTTATACTCAGTAGCAACTTCATTAGGTACACTTGTACACTTGCTCATTAATGCAAGTATTTAAACAGACAATCATGTGCAGGAACTCAATCCATTAAAAGCATGCAGACGTGGTCAACTCTGTTGTTGTTCCCACCAAACATCAGAATGGGAAGAAATATGATCTAAGTGACTTTGACTGTTGGTGCCAGACAGGGTGGTTTGAGTATCTCAAAAACTGCTGATCTTCTGGGATTTTCACGTACAACAGTGACAAGTGTTTACAATGGTGCAAGTAAGAAAAAGACATCCAGTGAATAGCAGTTCTGTGGACGTAAATGCCTTGTTAAAGAGAGGGGTCAGAGGAGAATGGCCAGACTGGTTCAAGCGGACAAGAAGGCAACAGCAAATCAAATAACCACTGTTAAAACACCATGAAAACAGTGGTGTGCAGAAGACCATCTCTGAAGGCACAATGCGTCGGACCTTAAAGTGGATGGGCCACAGCAGCAGAAGACCGCGAACAAGACTCGTTTAGTGACAGAAGTACAGGGCAAAGAAATAAAATAATTATAAATTACAGAAATAAATAAATACGCCAAAGAAAAGGAATAATAAGGTAGTGTTCATGGGCCATTCAGAAGTCTGATGGCAGAAGGGAAGAAGCGTCCTTTTGGGAAGGTGAACAGAACGTTGAACCTTTGATTACCCTGCCTCACTTCTGCATCCATACTTCTGGGGGTGTTGCTGAACAAACCTATTCCTCTGATTCCATTCATGCGATTTAAATAGTTAGACTCCGCAGATGCTGGAAATCCAGAGCAGCATACACAACATGCCAGAGGACTGGCAGCATCTGTGGGGAGGAATAAATATAATCAGAATCAGAATCGGGGTTGTTATCGCTGGCACATGTGAAGTTTGTTGTTTTGTGGCAGCAGTATATTACAACGCGTAATAATTAAAACTATTAATTACTATAAAAAGTACATCAAAATAAAATAAGTATTGCAAAAAGAGAAGGGAATAATACTGAGTTAGTGTTCATGGGTTCAATGTCCATTCAGAAATCTGATGGTGGAGGGGAAGAAACTGTTCCTGAAACATTGACTGTGTATCTTCAGACTCCTGTACCTCGTCATTGACGGTAGCAATGAGCTCATGATGGAGTTGGCTGAGTTTACATCTTTCTGCCAGTTTATCTGATTCTGTGCAGTTGCCCCTTCCTACCATACTGTGATGCAACCAGTTAGAATGCTGTCCATGATACATCTGTAGAAATTTGCGAGTGACTTTGGTGATATACCAATTTTACTCAAACTCCGAATGAAATGTAGTTGCTGCTGTACCTTCTTTGTAATTGCATCAATATGTTGGACCCAGGATAGATCTTCAGAGATGTTGACACCCAGGAACTTGAGACTGCTCACCCTTTCCACTTCCGATCCCTCGATGAGGACTGGTATGTGTTTCCTCAACTTACCCTTTCTGAAGTTCACAATCAATTCCTTGGTCTTACTGACATTGAGTGCAAGTTTGTTGCTGCATCATCACTCAACCAGCTGATGTCTCATTCCTGAACTCCTCCTCGTTCCCATCTGAAGTTCTGCCAACAATAGTTGTGTGGTTGGAAATTTATAGATGGTGTTGGAACTGTGCCCGGCCATGCCATCATGGGGGTAAAGAGAGTACAGCAGTGGGCACAGCACACAATCTTGAGGTGGGCCAGTGTTGATTGTTAGCAAGGAGAAGATGTTATTTCTGATCTGCGTAGACTGTGGTCGCTCAGTCAGGAAGTCAAGGATCCAGTTGCAGAGGGTGGTACAGATGACCAGATTTTAGAGTTTGTTGATTAGAACTGAGGGGATGATTGTGTTGAACTCTGAGCTTTAGTCAATAAATAGCAGCCTGGCGTAAGTATTACTATTGTCCAGGTGATGAAAGGCAGATCGGAGAGTCAGTGAGATTGCATCCACTCTTAATGTATTGTGGCGTTAGGCAAACTGCAGTGAGTCTAGATTCCTGCTTATGCAGGAGCTGATTCTAGCCATGACCAACTTCATCACAGTAGCTGTGAGTGCCACTGGGTGACAGTTATTGAGGCAGCTCATCTACTCTTCTTGGACACTGATATGATTGTCACTCTTTTGAAGCAAATGGGAACCTCCAACTGCAGCAGTGAGAGATTGAAGAGGTCCTTGAACATTCCCGCCAGTTGCTTGGCACAGGTTTTCAGAGCCCTGCCAGGTTCACCATTAGAGGTTAATGCCTTGCAAGGGTACACCCTCTTGAAAGATGTTCTGATCATTGGACTCTGAGACAGAAGTATCAGGATCATTAGATACTGCATAGATTTGCATAGATGAAGTTTTATTCTCCCTTTCAAAATGTACGTAAAAGGCATTGAGCTCATTTGAGAGTGAAGCATCACAGCCATTCAGGATGTCAGGTTTCGCCTTGTAGGGAGTAGTCGCCTGCAAACCCTGCCAGAGCCGAGGTGTATCTGATTCTGTCTAACCTCAATTGGAATTAATTTTTTTGTCCTTAAAATAGCTTTCTGTAGGTCATATCTGGACTTCTTGTATAGTTATGGATCACTGGTCTTGAATGCCACAGATCTAGCTCTCAGCAGACTCTGAATCTTCTGATTCATCCACAGCTTTTGGTTTGGATAATGTCTGATATGTTCTTGAAGGCACACACTCATCCATATAAATTTTCAGTGACAACTGTGGTGTATTCATTCAGACTTGAAGATGAATCCCTGAATATTGTCCATTCCAGCGACCCAAAGCTGTCCTGTAAGCCTTCCTCTGCCTTCCTTGTCCATGCCATCTTGGTCCTCACCACTGGTGCTGAGGTCTTTAGTCTCTGCCTATATGCTGGGAGTAGAAATACAGACAGGTGATAGGATTTTCCAAAGTATGGGTGCGGGATGGCATGGTAAGTGTTATTGGTGGTGGTATAACAGTGGTCAAGAATGTTAGCTCCCCTGGTTCTACAGGTGATATGTTGGTGGTAGATATTCAGAGACTAATTCAAGTTGAAATCCCCCAAAATGATAATGAAGACATCACAGTATCATGTCTGCTGATATGTTATTCAGCTGCTCCAATGCCTGCATGACATTGGCCTGAGGTGGAACGTACACCACCACCAGGATGATGGCAGAAAATTCCCTCGGTAGATAACATGGATAACATTTTGTCGTTAGACCTTCCTGGCCGGGTGTGCAGGACTGAGACAAACCTGACACATTTGTACACCACAATGAGTTCATCATAAAGCATACTTCACCTCCTCTGCCTTTAAGAGGCTGAGCTGTCCAGTTTTTGCGGAAAATGGTGAAGCCATCGAGCTGCAGCATTGCATTCAAAATAGCGGGTGACAGCTATGTTTCCACGAAGCAAAGTACACAGCAGTTCCTGATGTCCCTCTGATACAGCAATTTTGCTCAGCCATATTTTGGGCTGAGACCCTTCATCGGTACTGGGCCTGAAGGGGGAAGAAGGTAGAGGAAAGGAAGGAGTACAAGCTGGCAAATGATAGGTGAAACCAGATGACGGGGGAGGTAGGATAAGAGATAATGCAATTAAATGCATTTATTTACACAAATCCTTCAGCAATCTCATTTTATTCGACCTTCAATTCCCCCAGATTCTACTATTTGCCCACACACTAGGGGCAATTTATAGTAGCCAATTAACTTGACTGCCTGTCTTTGGGATGTGGGAGCTACTAGTCTTTGGGGATGAGGGAGAATATTGGAGCACCCAGAGCAAACCCACATGGTCATGAGATGGTGGGGCTGAGTGAGGGGATCAAGGACTGAGGACTGGAGTCCATGGTGAGTTGGAGCTGAATGAGGTGTTTGAGGGTTCCAGATTTAGACCAAAAACCATAGTAGTAGTGGGTGAACAGGGTATTGGGATTAAAGATCCGGGTATAGAAATTGAGATTCAGGACTGAGGATGGACTGGAAGTCATGTGGCTCCAGGAATAGTCAATGATCACCACTTCTTGGGACAGCGTAATTTGAGCTACCCAGCAATGTTTCAAAGGGAGCACAGCCCATGGGCTGAGATTGTCCTGCGTGCCCTGAAGCATTTGCAACCAGGTCAACTACCATTGGTGTGAAATGACCTAGAAATGTCTTTATTTGCATTGCTCTGGCAAAAATACAATTGGTTTTCAACCGCATAACTGAAGGAACAATGCATAATTATGTGATTAAACTTACAGGAAATAGTTCCTTGAAGTTTAATTACATCCATAATATGTCAAGCTTTGATCTACTGCTGGTCCATTTGCAGATCTCATCAAAGCACCTTTGTAGAAGAATTGCCTGTTTTACAATCCTTGAAGTTTATTTTCCTACTGCCTGATCGAAAAGCTCACTAGAAAACTTAGGAAAGTCATGTATTCCACTACCTCAGCACATCCCAATGTGTCCTTTCTGGCTAAAGAAATGATTTTCAAGTGTTTTTGAAGGCAGATACCACAGTCTGCAAATCTTGTGAGGCAGCTGGGCAAGGTGAACCCCAATGTCTGCAAGCTCGAGTCTGAGTCTGGACGCTGAAGAGGATGGCTTGTCCCGGGAGGGAGGTTTTCCTGTTGTTCTGTTGTTTGTTGCCTTCTGCTTTGTTGTGTTCTGTGTTGTTCTGCCAGGCTTTGTGGAGACATGCAGGCACCAAAATGTGTGGCAATACTTCCGGGCTGCCCCCCAAGACATTCTCAGATCTGTTGGTTGTTAATGCAAACAATGCAATTCACCAGATGTTTTGATGTAGATGTGATAAATAAACTTGAATCTCTTTGTTACAAACATGAAAAAACCCTCAGATGCTGAAAATCCAAGACAACACACACAAGATGCTGGAGGAACTCAGTAATCTAGGCAGCATGGATGAAAAAAGAGTGCAGTCAACGTGTCAGGCCCAGGGTCCTTCATTAGGAATGGAACAAAGATGAGAAGTCAGTTTAAGAAGGTGGGGGTGTGGTGAGGAAGAAGTACAAGGTGGTAGGTGATGGGTGAAACTGGGAGAGTGGCGGGGGGGGGGTGGGGGTGTTGAAGTAAACAGCCGGGAAGTTAGTTGATGAAAGAAATAAAAGGCTGGACGAGGGGAAGTCTGATAGGAGAGGGTAGAATCTCCTCCCTTTTCCCTTTCTTCCATTGTCTTCCATAGTCAAATTCCACCTTTTCCAGCCCTTTCACCTATCAATTTTGCAGCTCTTTACTTCAACCCCTCCCTCTCTCCCGGTTTCACCTATCACCCTCCACCTTGAGCTTCTTCCTCCTCTCCCCCACCTTCTTATTATGACTTCTCATCTTTCTTTCCAGTCTTGATGAAGGGTCCCAGCCTGAAACATTGACTGTTTACTTTTTTGCCATAGATGTTGTCTGGCCTGCTGAATTCCTCCAGCATTTCGTGTATGTTGCCTTGAATCTATTTGTCATCTCATTTGTGCACAGCATGCTCTTTCTTTCTTTTTAAATCTTTTTATTGAGTAAGTATACAAAAAAGGTAAGCCATATAAACATTAATACAATGTTAAAGTATAATAAAATTCCAAAAGATATCAATACCAAAAAGAAATTACTACAAACAATGTAATTTAAACATAAGAAACCAAGATAACATAATAGTATACTAAATTTTATATATATCAATGGAAAAAGAAAAAAAAACCCCAAAAAAAACCCACCGTGCAGCTAACTAAAAGCAAGGCAAAGCAATGGGCTAACTTGAAACCAAACAGAGTTAAACTTAAAATCACGTCCTCAATCCCGACCTCCATTAAAAACAGTGAAAAAAAAACAAGAAGGGTAAATATTACATTAAATGAAAATATCGAATAAAAGGTCCCCAAATCTGTTCAAATTTAAATGAAGAATCATAAAGGTTACTTCTAATTTTCTCCAAATTCAAACATAAAATCGTCTGAGAAAACCAAAAAAAGGTAGTTGGAGCATTAAGCTCTTTCCAATGTTGTAAAATACATCTTTTCGCCATTAAAGTAAGAAATGCAATCATTCTACGGGCTGAAGGGGAAAGATTACTAGAAATTTTAGGTAGTCCAAAGATAGCAGTAATAGGGTGAGGAGAGATATCTATATTTAATACCTTAGAAATAATATTGAAAATATCTCTCCAAAAAGTTTCCAAAGCAGGGCAAGACCAAAACATATGAGTTAAAGAGGCTATCTGCCCCGAACATCTATCACAGAAAGGATTAATATGCGAGTAAAAACGCGCTAACTTATCTTTGGACATATGTGCTCTATGAACCACTTTAAATTGAATTAGGGAATGTTTAGCACAAGTTAGAAATTTCCTAAGTACTATACTTTCTTCCTTTCCAATGCTTCCTCCTACATATATTTTAGATTCGATAATTAACCTTAATCCATGTCAGAAAGGTGCATCGGCTATGATTTATAATATTATTATGAAACTTAGGAAAGCTCCATTTGATAAGATTAGGGTAGATTGGGAACAGGAATTGGGGCTTACCATTTCTGTGGATGATTGGGGGCAGATTTTACAATTAGTTAATACTTCCTCTATTTGTGCTAAACATTCCCTAATTCAATTTAAAGTGGTTCATAGAGCACACAGCATGCTCAATGATACCACAAATAAGCAGATGTTCATTGAAGTTAAGCATTCGGTCTAAGAACCAAGGGTGATATAACCATATAACCATATAACAATTACAGCCATCTCGGCCCTTCTGGTCCATGCCAAACCCTTACTCTCACCTAGTCCCACCGACCTGCACTCAGCCCATAACCCTCCATTCCTTTCCTGTCCATATAGCTGTCCAATTTAACTTTAAATGACAACATCGAACCTGCCTCAACCACTTCTGCTGGAAGCTCGTTCCACACAGCTACCACCCTCTGAGTAAAGAAGTTCCCCCTCATGTTATCCCTTAACTTTTGCCCTTTAACTATCAACTCATGTCCTCTTGTTTGAATCTCCCCCACTCTCAATGGAAAAAGCCTATCCATGTCAACTCTATATGCCCTCTGCTGCTCTGCTTGTGGGAGAGCAGAGGGGAATTTGGTTTATATCTCATCCAAAGGTAGTATATGATAACATACATTCAGGGGCCACTTTATTTGGTATCTCCTGCGCCTAATAAAGTGGCCAATGAGCGTATGTGTGTGGTCTTCTGCTCCTATAGCTCATCCACTTCAAGGTTTCATGTGCTTCAAAGTGGCTCTTCTGCAAGCCACTGTTGTAACACGTGGTTATTTGAGTTGCTGTTGTCTTCCTGTCAGTTTGAAATGGTCTGGCCATTCTCCTCTGACCTCTCTCATTAACAAGAGGTTTTCGCTCACAGAACTGACACTCGCTGGATGTTTCTCATGTCATTCCCTGTAAACTCTAGAGACTGTTGTGCATAAAAATAAAAAAGAACAGCAGTTCCTGAGATACTCAAACCATCCTGTATAGTACCAACAGTCATTCCATGGTCAAAGTCACTTGGATCACATTTCTTCCCCATTCCGATGTTTGGCCTGAACAGCAATTGAACTTCTTCACCGTGTCTGCATGCTTTAATGCATTGGGTTGCTGCCATATGATTGGCTGATTAGATATTTGCATTAACAAGCAGATGTACAGGTGTACAGTAAGTGCATCGGTACTTTGATAAGTTCACTTAGAACTTTGAAATGTTGGCTCTTCCTGCAATGCAGCTTTTACTTAGCATGTTTTTAGAGACTCATTCTGTAGAAGTTGCAGATTGAATGCAGCAGCACAGAAGAAGCCTGTTTGTCCGTGCATACTTCATTTTCAACATATGGCTTTTATCCTTAGCTCCCAAACATGGAATGAAATAATTCTGTGATCCAGTACATTTTGTTCCTTATGCTCAGCTGCTCCAAGAGTCCATCCCTCCAACAGGCCACTCAGGATTGCTACAACTTTCAACAGCACATTTGCTTTCATCTTCTTTTTGATGGCAGTGAGTCCTGGAAAGGTTTCCTTAGTTTAACTCTGTTCGCCCCCAATCAGTGGCTCAGTGCACATGGAAATTGAAAGCAAAGTACTGTGGTGCTGGAAATCTGAAATAAACCAAAGTGCTGAAAATACTGAAAAGGTCCGTCTGAATCTGTGGGAGAGAGAAACTGAATAAATATTTCAGATGAAAAGAGGGAAAGCTTTGTAGTTCTGTATCCAATTCAAGATATCCCAATACAATTTAAAAGCTATGAACTATTTCTGATGTGATATATATACTCAGTGTCCTCTTTATTAGCTACTTGATGAAGGGTCTCAGCCTGAAACGTCGACTGTACCTCTTCTTAGAGATGCTGCCTGGCCTGCTGTGTTCACCAGCAAGTTTGATGTGTGTTGAGTGTAGCTCATGGTCGTTTGCAGCTGTACCCCATCCTCTTCAAGGTTCAAAGTGTTGTACAATCAGAGGTGTTCTTCTGCACACCATTGTTGTGATGCGTGGTTATTTGAGTTACTGTCATCTTTCTGTCAGCTTGAACCAGTGTGGCCATTCTCCTCTAACCTCAGAATCGGAATCTGGTTTAATATCACTGGCATATGTTGCGAACTTTGTTGTTTTGTGGCAGCAGCACATTGCAATACATCATAATAAAAACCCTATAAATTACAATTGGAAATATATAAAAAATTAAATTAAATATGCTCTCTAAGGTACATCTGTAAAAATTTGCGAGTACCTTTGGTGACATACCAAGACTTCTCATACTCTTAATGAGATGTGGGCATGCCTTCTTTGTAATTGCATCAATATTTTGGGCCCAGGGTGTATATTCAGAAGTGTTATCACCCTGGAACTTAAAATTGCTCCCCCTTTTCACTTCTGATCCCTGAATGAGAACTGGTGTGTGTTCCCTCGACTTGCCCTTTCTCAAGTCCACAATCATTGGTCTTACAGACTTTGAGTGCAAGGTTGTTGTTGCGACACCACTTCACCAGCTGATCTATCTCGCTCCTGTACACCTCCTCGACACCATCTCAAATTCTGTCAACAAAAGTTATATCACTGGCAAACTTTTAGATGATGTTTGAGCTGTGCCTAGTAACACAGTCATGGATGTAGAGAGAGTAGAGCAGTGGGCTGAGCACGCACTCTTGAGGTGCGCAGGTGTAGGTTGTCAGCTAAGAGATGTTATTTCCGTTCTGCACAGACTGTGGTCTCCCGGTGAGGATGTCAAGGATTCAGTTTCCAGAGAGAGGTGCAGAGGTGCAGATTTTGGAGCTTGTTGATTAGAGTTGAGGGTATGGTCGTGTTGAACGCTGAGCTGTAATCAATAAACAGCAGCCTGGCATAGGTATTGTTATTGTCTAGGTGAACCATGGCAGACTGGAGAGCCAGTGAGATTGCATCGCTGATTATTAAGGTGTTTGCGCCCACAGAACTGCCCCAATGGACGTTTTTTTTTGCATTTCTTCCCTATTCTGATGTTTGGTCCAAACAACTGAACCTCTTGATCATATCTGCATGCTTTTATGCATTGAGTTGTTGCCACATGATTGGCTAATTAGATACTTACATTAACTATCAGCTGCCCCATCTTGGTATATTTTAGAAATTTATGATTTCTCTTTGAGTTACCCACACCCTTCCACCAGTTGTCCTCATCAGCTTAATTGCTCATTGCTTAAACAAATGTCTCCCAAAAAATGGTTAGCTTCTGTCATCACTTGGAATCAATTAAATGTACCTCAGCAGTAGTCTATTGGCTGTAGAGCGCTTTAGGACATAGTGAGGTTATGTCAAGTGGAGTTTATTGTCATGTGCAAAAGTACGGTGAGGTACTGGTGCAATGAAAACATGAATGCTACAACGTTACAGGCACAGAAGTACAAACAACACACAGAATGTAAATTATACAAAAAGCTACATCACACAGTGAAAATGAAAAACTACACAAAGTCAAGACCTTAGTGCAAAAAGAAACACAAAAGGCTCAATTGAAATCAAAACCATACTTGCTGAAGAGGTGGCTGTATTGCTCAGCTGGGGCTAGGGCGGTGCAAATCAGTTCAAGAACCTGATGGCTGTAGGGAAGTACCTGTTCTTGAGCCTGGTGGTATGGAACTTCAGGCTTCTGTACCTCCTGCCTGACAGTAGGGCGAGGAGAGGGCGCGGTCAAGATGGTGGGGATCTTTTATGACAGATGCTGCCTTGAGGCACCAACTCCCATAGATGCTGTCAGTGGTGGGTCAATGGTGGCTGTCATAGAATATAGGACATAGAACAGGACAGCGCAGTATGAGCCCTTCAGCCCACAATATTGTGCTAACCCATATAAACCTACTCTATCATCCATCTAACTTTTTCCTCCTACATAGACCATTGCCCTCCATTTTTCTTACTATCTAAGTCTCTTCAATATCCCTGTTGTATTAGTCTCTACCAGTGTTCTGGTCGTGCATTCCATGCACCCACCACTCTGTGGAAAAAAACCTTCTCCTGTCATCTCCTCCACTGAACTTAAATGGATGTCCTCTAGTATTAGCCACTGCTACTCTATCTAAATTTCTCATGATATGATGACGATGATGATGATGACGTTGACTCAGACCTGACAGGCCAATGTCGGACATTTTTGTGCCTTACGAGGCGCAGTTCGAAAGGTTGTGTGGGGCGCCACTCCTCACGCAGACATTGCGCAATATTATTTTACGAGGCCGAGTTGCGAGCTCGACATCAACCTGGCACGGATGGAGAGCACACACGGGGGCGGTCTATCACTGGATCGAACTCGGGAACCTCCATTCTCGAGCCTGGTGCTGATCTCACTGCGCCACCAGCCGACCGATATTCTACACCCCCTAGAAAGTCACCTATCATCTTCTATTGCTCCAAAGAGAAAATCCCTAGCTCATAGAACCTTTCCTCAAAAGATATGTTCTCCGATCCAGGCAACATCCTTGTAAATCTCTTCAGCATCCTTTCTAAAGCCCCCACATCCTTCCAATAATGAAGAGACGAGAGCTAAATTGAATAGCACCTCAATGCCTGAATTTTGTCATGAGTGGGGTGCTTCCACATTTAAAACTGAAAAGCAGGTAATTACATGGAAGCTATTCTGCCTTTGTAACTTGTTGAAAGTCCTGTCCAGTTCATTTCTCCTCGTTCCGTTTTACCTTCATAGCCTTGGAATAGATTCAGGACAATGTATCTTTCTCTAAAAAAAATGGGAGCGTGGGCAAACTCCATCCCAGCTTTGAAGAATGTTACCTGTGTCACGGGTTCGAAGTCCTGGAACTCTCTCTTCACCAGTACAACAGGAGCACCCTCACTAGAAGGACTGCAGCTGTCTGAAAGTGGATTTTGCCAATGCCACCCATTTCTAGTGAATGAATGGAAGGGTGCTCTCTATAATAACCTCAAAAAAGGGTCAAGATAGCATTACTGTATAAAAAGAGCAGTGGTACTAGGTATGTTTTCTGATGTTATTGCAGAGAGAATACATAGTAGAAAGGCTTTCCTTCCATTCATTTACTGGATGTGGATGTCATAGATTCTGCCTTTTTCCAAGATAGCCTCAGGGTAATGCTGTTTGAACATTTGTCGCATGAAGATTAGAAAAGAGAATTGCAGATAATTGCAATGAGAAAAAAATCCAGTGTTTTGGAAGGACTTGAGTTTTATGTTTAGTTATAGCAGTGAGGAATTACGATGTGTTTGCTTGTGGGAAAGACAGCTGCTCAGAGGCAAAGTGAGCTAATTAAACTGGGGGATATTCATGTAGAGGCTGCGTGGGAAAGTGGAGAACCTGGCAGCCCTTCTTTTCAGTGGAGATCAGTTGATCCTGAAGAGACTGATGATTGGTGGCTCCTAGAGCAATGTGGCCAATTTCAATTGCAATGCTTCAGAGGAACATGAAGGAATAATTCAATATTTTTAATGTCATAGAATAAGGCCATTCAGTCTATTAAATCTGTGCTTCTGGGGAGCAATCCATTTTGTTCCTTTCCTCCTTGTTTGCCAATACCTGTTCAGTTTATTTTCTGTCAAAAATGCCTGGGTTAGTAAATTTGCTGATGACACAAAGGTTGGGGGTGTTGTGGATAGTGTAGAGGGCTGTCAGAGGTTACAGCGGGACATTGACAGGATGCAAAACCGGGCTGAGAAGTGGCAGATGGAGTTCAACCCAGATAAGTGTGAGGTGGTTCATCTTGGTAGTCAAATATGATGGCAGGACATAGTATTAATCATAAGACTCTTGGCAGTGTGGAGGATCACACATTGGGGTTCGAAGTCCATAGGACACTCAAAGCTGCTGCACAGGTTGACTCTGTGGTTAAGAAGGCATACAGTGCAATGGCCTTCATCAATCATGGGATTGAGTTTAAGAGCCGAGAGGTAATGTTGCAGCTATGTTGGACCCTGGTCAGACCCCACTTGGAGTACTGTGCTCAGTTCTGGTGGCCTTACTACAGGAAGGATGTGGAAATGATAGAAAGGGTGCAGAGGAGATTTACAAGGATGTTGACTGGATTGGGGAGCATGCCTTATGAGAATAGGTTGAGTGAACTTGGCCTTTTCTCCTTGGAGTGACGGAGGATGAGAGGTAACCTGATAGAAGTGTATAAGATAATGAGAGGCATTGATCGTGTGGATAGTCAGAGACTTTTTCCCAGGGCTGAACTGGCTAGCACAAGAGGACACAGTTTTAAGGTGCTTGGAAGCAGGTACAGAGGAGATGTCAGGGGTAAGTTTTTTACACAGAGAGTGGTGAGTGCGTGGAATGGGCTGCCGGTGACGGTGGTGGAGGCGGATACGATAGGGTCTTTTAAGAGACTCCTGGACAGGTACATGGAGCTTAGAAAAATAGAAGGTAATGGGTAACCCTAGGTAATTTCTAAGGTAAGGACATGTTTGGCACAGCTTTGTGGGCCAAAGAACCTGTATTATGCTGTAGGTTTTTCTATGTTTTTATATTTCTAACTCCTCTTTGATTCCTGTTGCCTTTCACCTTCACTAACATGTTAAACACAAGAGATCCTGCAGGTGCTGGAAATGCACAGCAACTCACACACAAAACACCTGAGGAACTCAGCAGGTCAGGCAGCATCAATGGAGTGAAATAAGCAGACGACATTTCAGACCAAGACCCCTGAGGCACTAATATATCAATGTATTGTATCCAACTAACCCAACAGCTCATCTTTGGGTTGTGGGATGAGGCTGCAGCTTCTGGTCGGGGCATACTGTCACAGAGGGAACATGCAAACTCCACAGAGACAGTGCTTGTGGTTAGGTTTAAACTAAGATCACTGGAACTGTGGTGTATTAGCTCTATTCACTGCACCACTGTTCCATCGTGAATGCGAGTGAATGGATGCACGGATGGATCATTCAGGGAGCAATTGGGGCAACATGAAATAATCTGGAAATGATCATCATCAAATCTCATTTTAGGTAAAGCTATTCTCATCTGAATAAAACAATATCAGTGAAATTGAATCTGCAGCATCCAACTTCCACCGCACCTCCATTCCTAGGTCCTGACTGTTTTTCAGTACAGCACTTACCCAGGAGTACAAAAAAAATATTTTGGCTGGTGTAGTGGTAAGTCTTGCAATGAGTCAATGTCCACGTCCTATCGCACTGATTGTAGGAATTATTTCTTAAAGGGGTGCAGTGTTAAAAGATGCCCTGACACTAAAGCACACTGATTGTATTCTTAAAGGAATGCAATCTGTCACCTGTTCATGATCCAGGTCCACAACTGACTTGAGTTGAACTCGGTGCCCACACCAACATAGTCGGGCACAGTTCTGGTTGCCCAGCTATAGGAATCAGAATCAAGCTTATTATCACTGATACATGTTGTGAAATTTGTTGTTTCCTGGCAGCAGTACAATGCAAGACATAAAAAGTATTATAACAATAATTAATAAATAAAATAGGGCAGAAGAGGAACAGTGGGATCATGTTCATGGGTCCATGGACCATTCAGATCTGATGGCAGAGGGAAAGAAGGTCCTAAAATGTTGTGTGTTGGTCTTTGTACCCCCTCCCTGATGGTAACAATGAGAAGAGGGCACGTCCTAGATGGTGAAGGACATTTATGATGGATGCTGCCATCTCGAAGCACTGCCTTTTGAAGATGTCCTTGATGTTGGGGAGAGTTGTGCCCATGGTGGAGTTGGCTGAGTCTACAAACCTGTGCAGCCTCTTTTGATCCTGTGCATTAGAGCCTCCATACCAGGTAGTGATGTAAGAAATCAACATAATTGTGCACAGTCCTTGTCACCCGGCTACAGAGAGGATGTCATTGAATTGGGAAGGGTGCAGGAAAAAAATTCACAAGGATGCTACTGGGACTGGAGGGTTTAAGTTATAACAAGATGCTGGATTGACTGGTACCTTTTTTTCCCAGGATCATAGGAGGCATAAATAAGGTGTGTGACCACAATCTTTATAATGAGAAGTAAAAGTGTAAAAGGGACCTGAGGGAAAACTATTTCACTCAGAGGGTGCTGAGTATATGGAACGAGATGCCAGCGGAAGCCATAGAGCAGGTACAACTGCTATTGTCAAAATACTTTTGGACAGGTACATGGATAGCAGGGGTTTAGAGGGACATTGGCCAAACACGGGCAAGTGCCACTAGCTCAGGTAGACTTTTCAGTCAGCATGGATAAGTTGAGCTAAAAAACTATTATTTCACTCATCACTGCACTTTGAAGTAATCTGTTAGGTCATACAGTTGTGTGAAATCTGCTGCTGTTGTTGCATAAGGCAACACCTCAGATCCAGAAATGAGCTGTAAATCTCAGTAATATTGTGGATAACCCAAAAGTATCCTGAGGATGAATAAAAAGGTAAATTCTTGATAGTCTATTGTATCATAGCAATTATTATTCTGAGGAGCCAGACCATAAGAATGTTATCACACCCCTCCTACTCCATAACACTGTGAGATACCAACATTTCTCCAACCCTGGCATTTGGTGCATTTCCAGGTTTAATTTCTGCCCTAGTGCTGGCCATGCCTTTGGCTGCTAAGCTCTAAAGCTCTGAAATTCACTCCTCACCCTCTACACTTCTCTCTTCCTCTTTTTCTCCAAACCACAGCTAAGGCCTCCCATATTGACAACATTTTTGGTCACTTGCACTAACATACTATGTGGCCTATTGTCAAATCATTGATTGCTATGTCCTTTAGACAATCTTCGTACTTAAATAGTTACATAAATGCAAGTTGTTATTGTTAAAGATGAGGAAACATCCAGTTCCACAGCACCCTTCTTTAAAATTCCTGCCATGTGCCCACTGCATTAAGCCTTGTAAATCTGAGGTGAAACTCCTTTAAAATGTGTAAAGTCTTTGGTTTTGCACAAAAAGTTGATTCAAGTCAGCAATCGGTTTTATTAGACAGTGGGGAAGCAAGGATGTGGGGAAGATAGCAAGGAAATATATTCACGTTGTGGATCTCAGAATAGGCATGGGCTTTGTTTATTTCACGTCCCTGTGTAGGCTGCTAACAATTTAGTACCCAGGTTTGGTGTGGAGATTTCTTTTGTCACCCATTTGATCGAAACCTCAGAGTCCAATACATCTCACCTTGTCAAAAACAGCTTGATTGGTATGTCACATCACAACTTGATCCCAGGGGTTGTAACTTTACATATCTTCTTTCGTTTTTCCAAGTACTACCTCCCTAAACCAGGCGTCCTTCCATTTCTCCAGGTACTCCCCTAAACCAGCCAAATCAGGAAGCATTTTCCTCTGAGAAACCCCTGGTTTGATCTGGGAGCCCCAGCTCTTTTTCTATCATTAACTTCTTTCTTCTCCAACCTTTAGATGTCTATGTACACTGGGGCAAGTAATGTGAGGTGATCTCAGTGAAACACAAAACACAAAACAAATTTACTCGCTTGCAGGGAGAAGTAGGACAATGTTTTCTCCCCAAATGTGATGATCATAATAGTCCAATCATTCAGGGCATAGAGTTTTGAGTCTTTGGCATTCTCAACCCAAGACACTGAGTTATTAACATGAGGGCTTGA